>NC_056453.1:32232238-32235916 GCF_018296145.1 Oncorhynchus tshawytscha
CTTCAACTCTAAAAGGCACTAGAATGGAAGACAAAACCCACAAAGAAGACAACAGGCCAATGCGTATTTGGTCTCAATGTCTAAATAACGGCAGGGCGAGTTCACACCTTCTGCAGTAGGATGGTTCTCCTCACAGGGGAATGAATTGAAGGAGCCCATGCTTGGTGATTCACACTTGTTTGATCTCTGGGTGCAGGACAAAGGAGAGGAGCACTGAATAGATCACGGAGACAAAAGTGAGAGAATGAATCACAAAAATCATCACAGCAAAGGATTGTAGTTTTATGAGCTGGAAAATGAACATCCTGACAGACAAAAAAAGGCAACAGCTCGGCTACTAGAGAAGGACAGAGGAGGGTGGTCTCGTCCTACTCCAACTTAGCTACAGATTGTAAGCCAGATAATGTGTGATGTATCCAGTACTGGATGTTACAGGTTATAGAAAATACGCCATAGATTCTTCAAACTATATGATATTCTCTTCGTTTCTCAATTCTGGAAAACAGGTATCTTATAAATGTCCATGTCCAGTTGCAGGTGGTTCACAAACATCAGAGAAAATATTAAATCCTTTTGTACTGTGTGAGTCGTCATCTTAGCTGCCAAACCCCAATTGGTTCTTTATTTAGTACTTGGCATCATTTGCGTGTCCAGCTAGGAAACATATAAGTATTTTTTTTAAAATTACGTGGAATTGACAACAAAAATGGAAATTTGTTAAGAATAAATAAATAATATTATGTAAATTCAGCCTCCCGGCCAGGACTGATAATCTCGTAAACTAAAGCCAATACTATGCTTTAACCCACCACCTAGATGTGATGTATTGCTTATTACTCCTCTGGATAAGGTCTGATGTAATCCATCCCTACTCACTAAGTCATCCACTCCTCTGGATAAGGTCTGATGTAATCCATCCCTACCCACTAAGTCATCCCTACCTCTGGATAAGGTCTGATGTTATCCATCCCTACCCACTAAGTCATCCACTTCCTCTGGATAAGGTCTGATGTTATCCATCCCTACCCACTAAGTCATCCACTCCTCTGGATAAGTTGCTAACTAGCATTAAACTTATCTTATAAAACAATCAATCAATCATAATCCTAGTTATAACTATACATGGTTGATGATATTACTAGTTTATCTAGCGTGTCACTGCGTTGCATATAATCGATGCAACGCTGGGGGGATGATTTAACAAAAGCGGGGATGGGGCTGGGGTAGGGTTGGGGATGGGGTTGGGATGGGGTTGGGGATGGGGCTGTGGGGCTGGGGATGGGGCTGGGGGTTGGGGATGGGGTTGGAGTTGGGCTGGGGAAGGGGTTGGGATGGAGATGTTGGGGATGGGGCTGGGGATGGGGATGGGGATTGGGAAGGGATGGGGGCTGGGGCTGGGGCTGGGGCTGGGGCTGGACCAAAGCATATTTAGCTTGGCAATATTAACAAGATGAAATTGTGTCACTTCTGTGTTCATTGCCCAATTTGTCAGGGTATATGCAACAGTTTGGGCTACCTGGCTCATTACAATAATTTGCCAGAATTTTACGTAATTATGACATAACATTGAAGGTTGTGCAATGTAACAAGAATATTTAGACTTAGGATGCCGCAGTTGGATAAAATACTGAATGGTTCCATTATTTCTGAAATGGCAGTATTGTTTTAAAAAAATTATAGTTTCAAGGACAACCATATTAGAAAGGCTCGTATTTCTGTATTTATGTTATAATTAAGTCTATGATTTGATAGAGCAGTCTGTCTGAGCGATGGTAGGCAGCAGCAGGCTCGTAAGTATTCATTCAAACAGCACTTACGTGCGTTTTGCCAGCAGCTCTTCGCAAGCACAGCGCTGTTTATGACTGGGGATGGGGCTGGGATGGGGCTGGGGACGGCTAGATGGGGTGGGGCTGGGGAGGGGATGGGCTAGGGATGGGGCAGGGGCTGGGATGGGATGGGGCTGGGGATGGGGCTGGAGATGAGGCTGATGGGGTGGGGCTGGGGAAGGGGATGGGGCTAGGAAGGATGGGGCTAGGGGATGGGGATGGGGCTCAGAAGGGGATGGATGGGGCCAGGATGGGATGGGGCTGGGGATGGGCTGGGGATGGATGGGGCTGGGGATGGGGCTGGGGATGGGGATGGGGCTAGCTGGACCAAAAGTGTGACACCAATCAGCCCCCCCCCGAGGGCTGGAGTTGCCCATCCCTGTTAAGTCTTCCACAAAGTCATCCCAAGTCATCCCTCCACAGCCTCAGATCATGCGAGACCTGTCTGGCCAAAGTCTGTTTATGGGACATACTGTCAATCAATAGACCTGTCTGGGCTGTTCAGGTCCACAAATGCTTCACAAACCACCATTGTTCCTGTTCCCAAGAAAGCTCAGGTAACTGAGCTAAACGACTACCGCCCCGCAGCACTCACATCCGTCATCATGTGACGGGCCGCCCCAGGTGGTGAGGGTAGGCAACAACATCTCCTCCCCGCTGATCCTCAACACTGGGGCCCCACAAGGGTGCGTTCTGAGCCCCCTCCTGTACTCCCTGTTCACCCACGACTGCGTGGCCATGCACGCTCCAACTCAATCATCAAGTTTGCGGACGACACAACAGTGGTAGGCTTGATTACCAACAACGACGAGACGGCCTACAGGGAGGAGGTGAGGGCCCTCGGAGTGTGGTGTCAGGAAAATAACCTCACACTCAACGTCAACAAAACTAAGGAGATGATTGTGGACTTCAGGAAACAGCAGAGGGAACACCCCCCATCCACATCGATGGAACAGTAGTGGAGAGGGTAGCAAGTTTTAAGTTCCTCGGCATACACATCACAGACAAACTGAATTGGTCCACTCACACAGACAGCATCGTGAGGAAGGCGCAGCAGCGCCTCTTCAACCTCAGGAGGCTGAAGAAATTCGGCTTGTCACCAAAAGCACTCACAAACTTCTACAGATGCACAATCGAGAGCATCCTGGCGGGCTGTATCACCGCCTGGTATGGCAACTGCACCGCCCTCAACCGTAAGGCTCTCCAGAGGGTAGTGAGGTCTGCACAACGCATCACCGGGGCAAACTACCTGCCCTCCAGGACACCTACACCACCCGATGCTACAGGAAGGCCATAAAGATCATCAAGGACATCAACCACCCGAGCCACTGCCTGTTCACCCCGCTGTCATCCAGAAGGCGAGGTCAGTACAGGTGCATCAAAGCTGGGACCGAGAGACTGAAAAACAGCTTCTATCTCAAGGCCATCAGACTGTTAAACAGCCACCACTAACATTGAGTGGCTACTGCCAACACACTGTCAATGACACTGACTCTACTCCAGCCACTTTAATCATGGGAATTGATGGGAAATTATGTAAATATATCACTAGCCACTTTAAACAATGCTACCTTATATAATGTTACTTACCCTACATTGTTCATCTCATATGCATACGTTGATACTGTACTCTATATCATCGACTGCATCCTTATGTAATACATGTATCACTAGCCACTTTAACTATGCCACTTGGTTTACATACTTATCTCATATGTATATACTGTACTCGATATCATCTACTGTATCTTGCCTATGCTGCTCTGTACCATCACTCATTCATATATCCTTATGTACATATTCTTTATCCCCTTACACTGTGTATAAGACAGTAGTTTTTTTGGAATTGTTA
>NC_056453.1:32236016-32253516 GCF_018296145.1 Oncorhynchus tshawytscha
TCTTTCACTCCCTCTCCCTCCTTCTTTCCTCCTTCTTTCACTCCCTCTCCCTCCCTCTTTTCACTCCCTCTCCCTCCCTCTTTCCTCCCTCTCCCTCTCCCTCCCTCTTTCCTCCCTCTCCCCCCTCTTTCCTCCCTCTCCCTCCCTCTTTCTCTCCTCTCCCTCCCTCTTTCCTCCCTCTCCTCTCCCTCCCTCTTTCCTCCCTCTCCCTCTCCCTCCCTCTTTCCTCCCTCTCCCTCTCCCCTCCCTCTTTCTCTCCCTCTCCCTGTCCCTCCCTCTTTCACTCCCTCTCCCTCTCCTTCACTCTTTCTCCCTCTCCGCTCCCTCCCTCTTTCACTCCCCCTTCCTTTCCCTCTCCCTCCCTCTTCCTCCCTCTCCTTCCCTCTTTCAACTCCACCCTCTCCCTCCTCTTTCACTCCCTCTCCCTCTCCCTCCTCTTTCCTCCCTCCCTCCCCTCCCTCATTCCTCCCTCTCCCTCCCTCTTTCAATCCCTCTCCCTCTCCCTCCCTCTTTCCTCCCTCTCCCTCTCCTTCCCTCTTTCACTCCCTCTCCCTCTCCCTCCCTCTTTCCTCCCTCTCCCTCTCCCTCCCTCTTTCACTCCCTCTCCCCTCCCTCCCTCATTCACTCCCTCTCCCTCCCTCTTTCAATCCCTCTCCCTCTCCCTCTCTCTTTCCTCCCTCTCCCTCCCTCTTTCACTCCCTCTCCCTCTCCCTCCCTCTTTCCCTCCCTCTCCCTCTCCCTCCCTCTTTCCTCCCTCTCCCTCTCCCCCCTCTTTCCTCCCTCTTTCCTCCCTCTCCCTCTCCCTCCCTCTTTCACTCCCTCTCCCTCTCCCCTCCCTCTCATCCCCTCTCCCTCTCCCTCCCTCTTTCAATCCCTCTCCCTCTCCCTCCCTCTTTCCTCCCTCTTCCTCCCTCTCCTCTTTCACTCCCTCTCCCTCTTTCCCTCCCTCTTTCCCTCTCCCCTCTCCCTCTCCCTCCCTCTTTCACTCCCTCTCCCTCCCTCTTTCCTCCCTCTCCCTCCCTCTTTCCTCCCTCTCCCTCCCTCTTTCACTCCTCTCTCCCTCTCCCTCCCTCTTTCCTCCCTCTCCCTCTCCTCCCTCTTTCCTCCCTCTTTCCTCCCCTCTCCCTCTTTCCTCCCTCTCCCTCTTTCACTTCCTCTCCCTCCCTCTTTCCTCCCTCTCCCTCCCTCTTTCCTCCCTCTCCCCCTCTTTCCTCCCTCTCCCTCCCTCTTTCAAAATCCCTCTCCCTCTCCCTCCCTCTTTCCTCCCTCTCCCTCTCCCTCCCTCTTTCCTCCCTCTCCCGCTCCACCCTCTTTCCTCCCTCTCCCTCTCCCTCCCTCTTTCCTCCCTCTCCCTCTCCTTCACTCTTTCCTCCCTCTCCCGCTCCCTCCCTCTTTCACTCCCTCTTCCTTTCCCTCTCCCTCCCTCTTTCCTCCCTCTCCTTCCCTCTTCCTCCCTCTCCCTCTCCCTCCCTCTTTCCTCCCTCTCCCTCTCCCTCCCTCTTTCCTCCCTCTCCCTCTCCCTCCCTCATTCACTCCCTCTCCCTCCCTCTTTCAATCCCTCTCCCTCTCCCTCCCTCTTTCACTCCCTCTCCCTCTCCTTCCCTCTTTCCTCCCCTCTCCCTCCCTCTTTCTCCCTCTCCCTCCCTCCCTCTTTCCTCCCTCTCCCCCTCCCTCCCTCATTCCTCCCTCTCCCTCCCTCTTTCAATCCCTCTCCCTCTCCCTCTCTCTTTCACTCCCTCTCCCTCCCTCTTTCCTCCCTCTCCCTCTCCCTCCCTCTTTCCTCCCTCTCCTCTCCCTCCCTCTTTCACTCCCTCTCCCTCTCCCTCCCTCTTTCCTCCCTCTTTCTCCCTCTCCCTCTCCCTCCCTCTTTCACTCCCTCTCCCTCTCCCTCCCTCTTTCAGTCCCTCTCCCTCTCCCTCCTCTTTCCTCCCTCTCCTCTCCCTCCCTCTTTCACTCCCTCTTTCTCCCTCTCCCTCTTTCCTCCCTCTCCCTCTTTCCCTTCCTCTCCCTCCCTCTTTCCTCCCCTCTCCCTCCCCCTTTCCACTCCCCTCTCCCTCCTCTTTCCTCCCTCTCCCTCTCCCCTCCCTCTTTCTCTCCCTCCCTCTTTCCTCCCTCTCCTTCTCCCTCGCCCTCCCCTCTCCCTCTCCCTCCCTCTTTCACTCCCTCTCCCTCTCCTCCTCTTTCGCTCCCTCTCCCTCCCCCTCCCTCTTTCCTCCCTCTCCCTCTCCCTCCCTCTGTCTCCTCCCTCTTTCCTCTCCCTCCCTCTTTCTCCCTCTCCCTCTCCTTCCCTCTTTCGTGTCCCTCTCCCTCCCTCTTTCCTCCCTCTCCCTCTCCCTCTCTCTCCCTCCCTCTTTCTCTCCCTCTCCCTCTGTCTCCCTCTTTCTCCCTCTCCCTCTCCCTCCCTCTTTCATCCCTCTCCCTCTCCCTCCCTCTTTCACTCCCTCTCCCTCTCCTCCCTCTTTCCTCCCTCTCTTTCCTCCCTCTTTCACTCCCTCTCCCACCCTCTTTCACTTCCTCTCCTCTCCTCCCTCTTTCACTCCTCTCCTCTCCCTATCCCCCTACCTCTCCCTCTCCCTCCCTCTTTCTCCCTATCCCTCCCTACCTCTCCCTCTCCTCCCTCTTTCACTCCCTCTCCCTCCCTCTTTCACTCCCTCTCCCTCTCCCTCCCTCTTTCCTCCTCTCCCTCTCCCTCCCTCTTTCCTCCCTATTTCCTCCCTCTCCCTCCCTCTTTCCTCCCTCTCCCTCTCCCTCCCTCTTTCCCTCCCTCTCCCTCTCCCTCCCTTTCCTCCCTCTCCCTCTCCTCTCCCTCCCTCTTTCACTCCCTCTCCCCCCTCCCTCTCCCCCCTTCCCTCCCCCTCTTTCCTCCCTCTCCCTCTCCCTCCCTCTTTTTCACTCCCTCTCCCTCTCTCCCTCCCTCTTTCTCTCCCTCTCCCTCTGTCTCCCTCTTTCGCTCCCTCTCCCTCTCCCTCCCTCTTTCCTCCCTCTCCCTCTCCCTCTCCCTCCCTCTTTCCTCCCTCTCCCTCTCCTCCCTCTTTCCTCCCTCCACTTTCCCTCCTCTTTCACTCCCTCTCACCCTCTTTCACTTCCTCTCCCTCTCCCTCCCTCTTTCCACTCCCTCCTCCTCTCTCTATCCCTCTACCTCTCCCTCTCCCTCCCTCTTTCCTCCCTATCCCTCTACCTCTCCTCTCCCTTTCCCTCCCTCTTTCCTCCCTCTCCCTCCCTCTTTCCTCCCTCTCCCTCTCCCTCCCTCTTTCCTCCCTCTCCCTCTCCCTCCCTCTTTCCTCCCTCTCCCTCTCTTCCCTCTTTCCTCCCTCTCCCTCTCCCTCCCTCTTTCCCTCCCCTCTCCCTCCCCTCTTTCCTCCCTCTCCCCCTCTTTCCTCCCTCTCCCTTGCCCTCCCCTCCCTCTCCCTCCCTGTTTCACTCCCTCTCCCTCTCCCTCCCTCTCCCTCCCTCTCCCCTCTCCCTCTCCCTCCCTCTTTCCTCCCTCTCCCTCCCTCTTTCTCTCCCTCTCCCTCTCCCTCTCCCTCCCTCTTTCTGTCCCTCCCTCCCTCTTTCACTCCCTCTCCCCCCTCTTTCCTTCCTCTCCTTGCCTCTCCCTCCCTCTCCCTCTCCCTCCCTCTTTCACTCCCTCTCCCTCTCCCTCCTTTCTCTCTCCTCCCTCTTTCCTCCCTCCCTTTCTCCTCCCTCTTTAACTCCCTCTCCCTCTCCCTCCCCTCCTCTTTCCTCCCTCTCCTCTCCCTCCCTCTTTCCTCCTCCCTCTCCCTCCCTCTTTCCTCCCTCTCCCTCCCTCTTTCCTCCCTCTCCCTCCCTCTTTCACTCCCTCTACCTCCCTCTTTCTCCCTCTACCTCCCTCTTTCTCTCCCTCTCCCTCTCCCTCTCCCTCCCTCTTTCACTCCCTCTCCCTCTCCCTCCCTCTTTCACCCCCCTCTCCCTCCCCCTCCCTCCCTCTCCCTCTCCCTCTCTTTCCTCCCTCTCCCTCTCCCTCCCTCTTTCACCCCCTCTCCCTCTCTCTTTCCCCCCCTCTCCCTCTCCCTCCCTCTTTCAATCCCTCTCCCTCTCCTCCCTCTTTCACTCCTTCCCTCCCTCTCCCTCCCTCTTTCACTCCCTCTCCCTCTCCCTCCCTCTTTCTCCCTTTCCCTCCCTCTTTCACTCCTTCTCCCTCTCCCTCCCTCTTTCACTCCCTCTCCCTATCCCTCTACCTCTCCCTCTCCCTCTCCCTCCCTCTTTCACTCCCTCTCCCTCTCCCTCTCCCTCTCCCTCCCTCTTTCACTCCCTCTCCCTCCCTCTTTCACTCCTTCTTTCCTCCCTCTCCCTCCCTCTTTCCTCCCTCTCCCTCCCTCTTTCCCTCCCTCTCCCTCTCCTCCCTCTTTCACTCCCTCTCCCCCTCTTTCACTCCCTCTCCCTCCCACTTTCACTCCCTCTCCCTCTCCCTCCCTCTTTCCTCCCTCTCCCTCTCCCTCCCTCTTTCCTCCCCCCCGCTCCCTCCCTCTTTCCTCCCTCTCCCTCTCCTCCCTCTTTCACTCCCTCTCCCTCTCCTTCACTCTTTCCCCCTCTCCCGCTCCCTCCCTCTTTCACTCCCTCTTCCTTTCCCTTTCCTCTCCCTCTTTCCTCCCTCTCCCTCCCTCTTTCCTCCCTCTCCCTCTCCCTCCCTCTTTCCTCCCTCTCCCTCTCCCTCCCTCTTTCCTCCCTCTCCCTCTCTCCCTCTTTCACTCCCTCTCCTCCCTCTTTCAATCCCTCTCCCTCTCCCTCCCTCTTTCCTCCCTCTCCCTCTCCTTCCCTCTTTCACTCCCTCTCCCTCTCCCTCCCTCTTTCACTCCCTCTCCCTCTCCCTCTTTTCTCCCTCTCCCCCTCCCTCCCTCATTCACTCCCTCTCCCTCTTTCAATCCCTCTCCCTCTCCCTCTCTCTTTCCTCCCTCTCCCTCCCTCTTTCCTCCCTCTCCCTTCCCTCCCTCTTTCCTCCCTCTCCCTCTCCCTCCCTCTTTCCTCCCTCTCCTCTCCCTCCCTCTTTCTCTCCCTCTCCCTCTCCCTCCCTCTTTCACTCCCTCTCCCTCTCCCTCCCTCTTTCCTCCCTCTCCCTCTCCCTCCCTCTTTCATCCCTCTCCCTCTCCCTCCCTCTTTCCTCCCTCTTTCACCCCTCTCCCTCTTTCACTCCCTCTCCCTCTTTCACTTCCTCTCCTCCCTCTTTCCCCCTCTCCCTCCCTCTTTCACTCCCTCTCCCTCCCTCTTTCAATCCCTCTCCCTCTCCCTCTTTCCTCCCTCTCCCTCTCCTCCCTCTTTCACTCCCTCCCTCTTTCCTCCTCTCCTTCTCCCTCGCCCTCCCTCTCCCTCTCCCTCCCTCTTTCACTCCCTCTCCCCTCTCCCTCCCCTCTTTCGCTCCCTCTCCCTCCCCTCCCTCTTTCCTCCCTCTCCCTCTCCCTCCCTCTTTCACTCCCTCTCCCTCTCCCTCCCTCTTTCCTCCCTCTCCCTCTCCCTCCCTCTTTCACTCCCTCTCTCCCTCCCTCTTTCCACTCCCTCTTTCACTCCCTCTCCCTCTTTCTCTCCCTCTCCCTCTTTCACTTCCTCTCCCTCCCTCTTTCACTCCCTCTCCCTCCCTCTTTCCCTCCCTCTCCTCCCTCTTTCCTCCCTCTCCCTCTCCTCCCTCTTTCCTCCCTCTCCCTCTCCCTCCCTCTTTCACTCCCTCTCCCTCTCCCTCCCTCTTCAATCCCTCTCCTCTTTCCCTCCCTCTTTCCTCCCTCTCCCTCTCCCTCCCTCTTTCCTCCCTCTCCCTCCCCTCTTTCACTCCCTCTCCCTCTCCCTCCCTCTTTCTCCTCTCACTCCCCCTCCCTCTTTCACTCCCTCTTTCCCTCCCTCTCCCTCTTTCCTCCCTCTCCCTCTTTCACTCCCTCTCCCTCCCTCTTTCCTCTCCTCTCCCTCTTTCCCTCCCCTCCCTCCCTCTTCCCTCCCTCTCCCTCCCTCTTTTCCTCCCTCTCCCTCTCCTCTTTCCTCCCTCTCCCTCTTTCCTTCCTCTCCCTCTCTCTTTCCTCCCTCTCCCTCTCCCTCCCTCTTTCACCCCCCTCTCCCCTCCCCTCCCTCCCTCTCCCTCTCCCCTCCCTCTTTCCTCCCTCTCCCTCTCCCTCCCTCCTTTCACACCCCTCTCCCTCCCTCTTTCCCCCTCTCCCTCTCCCTCCCTCTTTCACTCCCTCTCCCTCTCCCTCCCTCTTTCCTCCTTCTCCCTCTCCCTCCCTCTTTCACTCCCTCTCCCTCTCCCTCCCTCTTTCTCCCCTTTCCTCCCTCTTTTCACTCCTTCTCCCTCTCCCTCCCTCTTTCCTCCCTCTCCTATCCCTCTACCTCTCCTCCCTCTCCCTCCCTCTTTCCTCCCTATCCTCTTCCTCCTCCTCCCTCCCTCTTTCCTCCCTCTCCCTCCCTCTTTCCTCCTTCTTTCACTCCCTCTCCCTCCCTCTTTCACTCCCTCTCCCTCCCTCTTTCCTCCCTCCCCTCTCCCTCCCTCTTTCTCCCTCTCCCCCCCTCTTTCCTCCCTCTCCTCCCTCTTTCCTCCCTCTCCCTCTCCCTCCCTCTTTCCTCCCTCCCTCTCCCTCCCCCCCTCCCTCTCCCTCCCCCTCCTCTTTCTCCCTCTCCCTCTCCCTCCCTCTTTCCTCCCTCTCCCTCTCCTCCTCTTTCACTCCCTCTCCCGCTCCCTCCCTCTTTCCTCCCTCTCCCTCCCTTTCACTCCTCTTTCACTCCCTCTCCCTCCTCTTTCCTCTTTCCTCCCTCCCTCTTTCCTCCCTCTCCCTCTCCCTCCCTTTCACTCCCTCCTCCCTCCCTCTCCCTCTCCCTCCCTCTTTCAATCCCTCTCCCTCTCCCTCCCTCTTTCCTCCTCTCCCTCTCCCTCCCTCTTTCACTCCTCTCCTCTCCCCTCCCTCTTTCCTCCCCCTCTCCCTCCCTCTTTCTCTCCCTCTCCCTCCCTCTTTCCTCCCTCTCCCTCTCCCTCCCTCTTTCACTCCCTCTCCCTCTCCCTCCCTCTTTCCTCCCTCCCCTCTCCCTCTCCCTCCCCTCTTTCCTCCCTCTCCCTCCCTCTCCCTCTCCTCTCCCTCTCCTCTCCCTCCCCTCTTTCCCTCCCTCTCCCTCTCCTCCCTCTTTCACTCCCTCTCCCTCTCCTCCCTTTTCCACACCCTCTCCTCCCTCTTTCTCCCTCTCCCTCTCCCTCCCTCTTTCTCCCTCTCCCTCTCCCTCCCCTCCCTTTTCACTCCCTTCTCCCTCTCCCTCCCTCTTTCACTCCCTCTCCCTCTCCTTCCCTCTTTCCTCCCTTTCCCTCCCTCTTTCCTCCTTCTCCCTCTCCCTCCCTCTTTCACTCCCTCTCCCTTCCCTCTCCTCTCCCTCTCCCTCTCCCTCCCTCTTTCCTCCCTATCCCTCTACCTCTCCCTCTCCCTCCCTCTCCCTCCCTCTCCCTCCCTCTTTCACTCCCTTTCCCTCCCTCTCCCTCCCTCCTCTTTCACTCCCTCTCCCTCCCTCTTTCCTCCCTCTCCCTCTCCCTCCCTCTTTCACTCCCTCTCCCCCCCTTTCACTCCCTCTCCCTCCCTCTTTCCTCCCTCTCCCTCTTTCCTCCCTCTTTCTCTCCCTCTCCCTTCCTCCCTCTTTCACTCCCTCTCCCTCTCCCTCCCTCTTTCACTCCCTCTCCTCTCCCTCCCTCTTTCACTCCCTCTCCCTCTCCTTCACTCTTTCTCCCTCTCCTCTCCCTCCCTCTTTCCTCCCTCTTCCTTTCCCTCTCCCTCCCTCTTTCCTCCCTCTCCCTCCCTCTTTCCTCCCTCTCTCCCTCTTTCCTCCCTCTCCCTCTCCCTCCCTCTTTCCTCCCTCTCCCTCTCCCTCCCTCATTCCTCCCTCTCCCTCCCTCTTTCAATCCCTCTCCCTCTCCCTCCCTCTTTCACTCCCTCTCCCTCTCCTTCCCTCTTTCTCCCTCTCCCTCTCCCTCCCTCTTTCCTCCCTCTCCCTCTCCCTCCCTCTTTCACTCCCTCTCCCCCTCCCTCCCTCATTCACTCCCTCTCCCTCCCTCTTTCAATCCCTCTCCCTCTCCCTCTCTCTTTCTCCCTCTCCCTCCCTCTTTCTCTCCCTCTCCCTCTCCCTCCCTCTTTCCTCCCTCTCCCTCTCCCTCCCTCTTTCCTCCCTCTCCCTCTCCCTCCCTCTTTCCTCCCTCTTTCCCCCTCTCTCCTCTCCCTCCCTCTTTCACTCCCTCTCCTCCCTCCCTCTTTCACCCCTCCCCTCTCCCTCCCTCTTTCCTCCCTCTCCCTCTCCCTCCCTCTTTCCTCCCTCTTTCCTCCCTCTCCCTCTTTCCTCCCTCTCCCTCTTTCCCTCCTCTCCCTCCCTCTTTCCCCCCTCTCCCTCCCTCTTTCACTCCCTCTCCCTCCCTCTTTCACTCCCTCTCCCTCCCTCTTTCCCTCCCTCTCCCTCCTCTTTCCTCCCTCTCCCTCTCCCCTCCCTCTTTCCTCCCTCTCCCTCTCCCTCCCTCTTTCCTCCCTCTTTCCTCCCTCTCCCTCTTTCACTCCCTCTCCCTCTTTCTTTCTCTCCCTCCCTCTTTCAATCCCTCTCCCTCTCTTTCCTCCCTCTTTCCCCCTCTTTCCCTCCCTCTCCCTCCCTCTTTCTCTCCCTCTCCCTCTCCCTCCCTCTTTCCTCCCTCTCCCTCCCCTCTTTTCCTCCCTCTCCCTCCCTCCCTTTCCATCCCTCCCTCTCCCCTCCCTCTTTCAATCCCTCTCCCTCTCCTTCCTCTTTCTCCCTCTCCTCCCTCCCTCTTTCCTCCCTCTTCCCTTTCCCCTCTCCCTCCCTCTTTCCTCCCTCTCCTTCCCTCTTTCACTCCCTCTCCCTCTCCCTCCCTCTTTCCTCCCTCTCCCTCTCCTCCTCTTTCCTCCCTCTCCCTCTCCCTCCCTCATTCCTCCCTCTCCCTCCCTCTTTCAATCCCTCTCCCTCTCCCTCCCTCTTTCACTCCTCTCCTCCCCTTTCACTCCCTCCCTCTTTCCTCCCTCTCCCTCTCCCTCCCTCTTTCACTCCCTCTCCCTCCCTCCCTCATTCACTCCCTCTCCCTCCCTCTTTCAATCCCTCTCCCTCTCCCTCTCTCTTTCCTCCCTCTCCCTCCCTCTTTCCTCCCTCTCCCTCTCCCTCCCCTTTCTCCCTCTCCCTCTCCCTCCCCTCTTTCACTCCCTCTCCCTCTCCCACTCTTTCCACCTCTTTCCTCCCTCTCCCTCCCCTCCCTCTTTCCTCCCTCTCCCTCTCCCTCCCTCTTTCACTCCCTCTCCCTCCCTCCCTCTTTCCTCCCTCTCCCTCTCCCTCCCTCTTTCACTCCCTCTTTCCTCCCTCTCCCTCTTTCACCCTCCCCTCTTTCCTTCCTCTCCCTCCCTCTTTCCTCCCTCTCCCTCCCTCTTTCACTCCCTCTCCCTCCCCCTCTTTCTCCCTCTCCCTCTCCCTCCCTCTTTCCTCCCTCCCTCTTTCTCCTCTCCTTCTCCCTCCCCCTCCCTCTCCCTCTCCCTCCCTCTTTCCTCCCTCTCCCTCTCCCTCCCTCTTTCCTCCCTCTCCCTCCCCTCCCTCTTTCCTCCCTCTCCCTCTCCCTCCCTCTTTCTCTCCCTCTCCCTCTCCTCTCCCTCTCCCTCCCTCTTTCTCCCTCTCCCTCTCCCTCCCGCTTCCTCCCTCTCCCTCTCCCTCCCTCTTTCCTCCCTCTCCTCCCTCCCTCCCTCTTTCCCTCCCTCTTTCCTCCCTCTCCCTCCCTCTTTCCCCTCCCTCTCCCTCCCTCTTTCCTCCACTCTCCTCTCCCTCCCTCTTTCACTCCCTCTCCCTCTCTTTCACTCCCTCTCCCTCCCTCTTTCCTCCCTCCCCTCTCCCTCCCTCTTTCCTCCCTCTCCCTCTCCCTCCCTCTTTCCTCCCTCTCCCTCTCCCTCCCTCTTTCACTCCCTCTCCCTCTCCTCCCTCTTTCCTCCCTCTCCCTCTCCCTCCCTCTTTCCTCCCTCTCCCTCCCTCTTTCCTCCCTCTTTCCCTCCCTCTCCCTCTCCCTCCCTCTTTCACTCCCTCTCCCTCTCCCTCCCTCTTTCCTCCCTCTCCCTCCCTCCCTCCCCTCTCTTTCCTCCCCTCTCTCCTCCTCTTTCACTCCCTCTCCTCCCTCCCTCTTTCCCTCCCTCTTTCCCTCTCCCTCTCCCTCCCTCTTTCCCTCCCTCTCCCTCCTCTTTCCCTCCCTCTTTCCTCCCTCTCCCTCTCCCTCCCTCTCCCTCTTTCCCTCCCCTCTCCCTCCCTCTTTCCTCCCTCTCCCTCTCCCTCTTTCCTCCCTCCCTCTCCCTCTCCCTCCCTCTTTCCTCCCTCTCCCTCCCTCTTTCCCTCCCTCTCCCTCTCCCTCCCCTCCCTCTTTTCCTCCCTCCCTCTCCCTCCCTCTTTCACTCCCTCTCCCTCCCTCCCTCTCCCCCTCTCCCTTTTCCTCCCTCTCCCTCTCCCTCCTCTTTCCTCCCTCTCCCTCTCCTCCCTCTTTCACTCCCTCTCCCTCTCCCTCCCTCTTTCCTCCCTCTCCCTCCCTCTTTCACTCCCTCTCCCTCCCTCTTTCCTCCCTCTCCCTCTCCCTCCCTCTTTCACTCCCTCTCCCTCCCTCTTTCCTCCCTCTTTCCTCCCTCTCCCTCTCCCCTCCCTCTTTCGCTCCCTCTCCCTCTCCCTCCCTCTTTCCTCTCCCTCTCCCTCCCTCTTTTCCTCCCTCTCCCTCCCTCCCTCCTCTTTCCTCCCCTCTCCCTCCCTCTCTTTCACCCTCTCCCTCCCTCTTTCACCCCTTTCTCCCTCTCTCTCTTCCTCCCTCCCTCTCCCTCTCCCTCCCTCTTTCAATCCCTCTCCCCTCTCCCTCCCTCTTTTTTCCCCTCCCCTCTCCCTCCCTCTTTCCTCCCTCTCCCTCCCTCTTTTTCCTCCCTCTCCCTCTCCCTCCCTCTTTCACCCTCTCCCTCTCCTCCTCTTTCCTCTCCCTCCCTCTCCCTCTCCCTCCCTCTTTCCTCCCTCTCCCTCTCCCTCCCTCTTTCACTCCCTCCCTCTCTTTCCTCCCTCCCTCTCCCTCTCCCTCCCTCTTTCCTCCCTCTCCCTCTCCCTCCCTCTCCCTCCCTTCCTCCCTCTCCTCCCTCTCCCTCCCTCTTTCACTCCCTCTCCCTCTCCCTCCCTCTTTCCTCCTCTCCCTCTCCCTCCCTCTTTTTCCTCCCTCTCCCTCTCCCTCCCTCTTTCACTCCCTCTCCCTCTCCCTCCCTCTTTCACTCCCTCTCCCTCCCTCTTTCCCTCTCCTCTCCCTCCCTCTTCTTTCACTCCCTCTCCCTCCTCCCTCCCTCTTTCCTATCCCTCTCCCTCCCTCTTTTCCTCCCTCTCCCCTCTCCCTCCCTCTTTCCTCCCTCTCCCTCCCCTCCCTCTTTCCTCCCTCTCCCTCTCCCTCCCTCTTTCACTCCCTCCCTCTTTCACTCGCTTTCCTTCTCCCTCGCCCTCTCCCTCCCTCTCCCTCTCCCTCCCTCTTTCCTCCCTCTCCCTCTCCCTCCCTCTTTCGCTCCCTCTCCCTCTCCCCTCCCTCTCTTCCTCCCTCTCCCTCCCTCTTTCCTCCCTCTCCCTCTCCCTCCCTCTTTCCTCCCTCTCCCTCCCTCCCTCCCTCCCTCTTTCTCTCCCTCCCTCTCCCTCTCCCTCTCCCTCCCTCTTTCACTCCCTCTCCCTCTCCCTCCCTTTTCCTCCTCTCCCTCTCCCTCCCTCTTTCCTCCCTCTCCCTCCCTCTCCCTCTCCCTCCCTCTTTCCTCCCTCTCCCTCTTTCACTCCCTCTCCCTCCCTCTTTCCTCCCTCTCCCTCTTCCTCCCTCTTTCCTCCCTCTCCCTCTCCCTCCCTCTTTCCTCCCTCTCCCTCCCTCTTTCACTCCCTCTCCCTCCCTCTTTCCTCCCTCTCCCTCTCCCTCCCTCTTTCCTCCCTCTCCCTCCCTCTTTCACTCCCTCTTTCACTCCCTCTCCCTCTCCCCTGCCTCTTTCCTCCCTCTCCCTCTCCCTCCCTCTTTCACTCCCTCTCCCTCTCCCTCCCTCTTTCCTCCCTCTCCCTCCCTCTTTCCTCCCTCTCCCTCCCTCTTTCACTTCCTCTCCCTCTCCCTCCCTCTTTCCTCCCTCTCCCTCCCTCTTTCCTCCCTCTTTCCTCCCTCTCCCTCCCTCTTTCCTCCCTCTCCCTCTCCCTCCCTCTTTCCTCCCTCTCCCTCTCCCTCCCTCTTTCCTCCCTCCCCTCCCTCTTTCCTCCCTCCCTCCCTCTTTCCTCCCTCTCCCTCTTCTCTCTTTCCTTCTCCCTCCCTCCCTCTTTCCCTCCCTCTCCCTCTCCCTCCCTCTTTCCCTCCCTCTCCCCTCTCCCTCCCTCTTTCCTCCCTCTCCCTCTCCCTCCCTCTTTCCTCCCTCCCTCTCCCTCCCTCTTTCTCCCTCCCTCTCCCTCCCTCTCCCTCTCCCTCCCTCTTTCCTCCCTCTCCCTCTCCCTCCCTCTTTCTCCCTCTCCCTCCCCTCCCTCTTTCCTCCCTCTCCCTCCCTCTTTCCTCCCTCTCCCCTCTCCCTCCCTCTTTCCTCCCTCTCCCTCCCCTCCCTCTCCTCCCTCTTTCCTCCCCCTCTCCCTCTCCCTCTCCCTCCCTCTTTCTCCCTCTCCCTCTTCCCTCCCTCTCCCTCCCTCCCTCTTTCACTCCCTCTCCCTCTCTCCTCCCCTCCCTCTTTCCTCCCTCTCCCTCTTTCCTCTTTCCCTCCCTCTCCCCTCTTTCCCTCCCTCTCCCTCTTCCTCCCTCTTTCACTCCCTCTCCCTCTCCCTCCCTCTTTCCTCCCTCCCCTCCCTCCCTCTCCCTCCCTCTTTCCTCCCTCTCCCTCTCCTCCCTTTTCACTCCCTCTCCCTCTCCCTCCCTCTTTCTCCCTCCCTCTCCCTCTCCCTCTCCCTCCCTCTTTCCTCCCTCTCCCTCTCCCTCCCCTTTCCCTCCCTCTCCCTCTCCCTCCCTCTTTCCTCCCTCTCCCTCCCTCTTTCCCTCCCTCTCCCTCCCTCTTTCTCTCCCTCTCCCTCCCTCTTTCACTCCCTCTCCCTCTTCCTCCCTCTTTCACTCCCTCTCCCTCTCCCTCCCTCTTTCACTCCCTCCCCTCTCCCTCCCTCTTTCCTCCCTCTCCCTCTCCCTCCCTCTTTCACTCCCTCTCCCTCTCCCTCCCTCTTTCCTCCCTCTCCCTCTCCCTCCCTCTTTCCTCCCTCTCCCTCCCTCTTTCCTCCCTCTCCCTCCCTCTTTCACTCCCTCTCCCTCTCCCTCCCTCTTTCCTCCCCTCTCCCTCTCTTTCCTCCCTCTTTCCTCTCCCTCTCCCTCTCCCTCCCTCTTTCCTCCCTCTCCCTCTCCCTCCCTCTTTCCTCCCTCCCTCCCTCCCTCTTTCCTCCCTCTTCCCTCTTTCACTCCCTCTCCCTCTCCCTCTCTTTCTTTCCCTCTCCCTCCCTCTTTCCCTCCCTTCCCTCCCTCTTTCACTCCCTCTCCCTCTCCCTCCCTCTTTCCCCCTCTCCCTCTCCCTCCCTCTTTCACTCCCTCTCCCTCTCCCTCCCTCTTTCCTCCCTCCCCTCTTTCTCCCCTTCTCCCTCTTCCCTCCCTCTCCCTCTCCCTCCCTCTTTCCTCCCTCTCCCTCTCCCTCCCTCTTTCGCTCCCTCTCCCTCCCCCTCCCTCTTTCCTCCTCTCCCTCCCTCTTTCTCTCCCTCCCCTCTCCCTCCCCTTTCCCTCCCTCTCCCTCCCTCTCCCTCTCCCTCCCTTTTCTCTCCTCCCCTCTCCCTCTCCCTCTCCTCCCTCTTTCCTCCCTCTCCCTCTCCCTCCCTCTTTCCCTCTCCCTCTCCCCCTCTTTCACTCCCTCTCCCTCCCTCCCTTTCTTTCACTCCCTCTCCCTCTTTCCTCCCTCTCCCTCCCTCTTTCCTCCCTCTCCCTCTTCTCCCTCTTTCCTCCCTCTCTCCCTCCCTCTTTCCTCCCTCTCCCTCCCTCTTTCTTTCCTCCCTCTCCCTCCCTCTTTCACTCCCTCTCCCTCCCCTCCCTCTTTCCTCCCTCTCCCTCCCTCTTTCCCCCTCTTTCCTCCCTCTCCCTCCCTCTTTCCTCCCTCTTTCACTCCCTCTCCCTCTCCCTCCCTCTTTCACTCCCTCTCCCTCTCCCTCCCTCTTTCCTCCCTCTCCCTCTCCCTCCCTCTTTCCTCCCTCTTTCCTCCCTCTCCCTCTTTCACTCCCTCTCCCTCTTTCACTTCCTCTCCCTCCCTCTTTCACTCCCTCTCCCTCCCTCTTTCCTCCCTCTCCCTCCCTCTTTCCTCCCTCTCCCTCCCTCTTTCACTCCCTCTCCCTCTCCCTCCCTCTTTCCTCCCTCCCTCTTTCACTCGCTCTCCTTCTCCCTCGCCCTCTCCCTCCCTCTCCCTCTCCCTCCCTCTTTCACTCCCTCTCCCTCTCCCTCCCTCTTTCGCTCCCTCTCCCTCCCCTCCCTCTTTCCTCCCTCTCCCTCTCCCTCCCTCTTTCACTCCCTCTCCCTCCCTCTTTCACTCCCTCTCCCTCTCCCTCCCTCTTTCACTCCCTCTCACTCTCCCTCCCTCTTTCACTCCCTCTTTCACTCCCTCTCCCTCTTTCCTCCCTCTCCCTCTTTCACTTCCTCTCCGTCCCTCTTTCCTCCCTCTCCCTCCCTCTTTCACTCCCTCTCCCTCCCTCTTTCACTCCCTCTCCCTCTCCCTCCCTCTTTCCTCCCTCTCCCTCTCCCTCCCTCTTTCACTCCCTCTCCCTCTCCCTCCCTCTTTCACTCCCTCTCCCTCTCCCCTCCCGCTTTCACTCCCTCTCCCTCTCCCTCCCTCTTTCACTCCCTCTCCCTCCCTCTCCCTCTCCCTCCCTCTTTCACTCCCTCTCCCTCTTTCACTCCCTCTCCCTCCCTCTTTCCTCCCTCTCCCTCTTCCTCCCTCTTTCCTCCCTCTCCCTCCCTCTTTCACTCCCTCTCCCTCTCCCTCCCTCTTTCCTCCCTCTCCCTCCCTCTTTCACTCCCTCTCCCTCCCCCTCCCTCTTTCACTTCCTCTCCCTCTCCCTCCCTCTTTCACTCCCTCTCCCTCCCTCTTTCACTCCCTCTCCCTCCCTCTTTCACTCCCTCTCCCTCCCTCTTTCCTCCCTCTCCCTCCCTCTTTCACTCCCTCTCCCTCCCTCTTTCTCCCTCTCCCTCCCTCTTTCACTCCCTCTCCCTCTCCCTCCCTCTCTCCCTCTCCCTCCCTCTTTCACTCCCTCTCCCTCTCCCTCCCTCTTTCACTCCCTCTCCCTCCCTCTTTCACTCCCTCTCCCTCTCAGGAGGAACAGAAAGGAAGATAACCCTGAAGTGTATTTTTCTGCCTTACATCTATATTTGTTCTTTCTCTCAATCATATTTTTTGTGTATCTTTGTAAAATGTAGTATACTGTAGAATACTATAGTACACACTGTAGTATCCCTCAATCATGTGTAGTACTTAGTATAGTATTTTGTAGTATACTGTAGAATATTATAGTATATATTACAGTATTTGCCACAAAACACACTGTAGTAAGCACTACAGAAATTTCAGCAAAAACACTACAGTCCACAAAAAACATTATTATTTTTACTATAGTAAAAATTACTTACAGTATTTATTTACATGTACCCTGCCCATTCTCCTCCCCCATATCCCACTTTTTGCGTCCCGTAAGTGAGAAACCTACAGTACGGAACATATATTGTCTTCCCTAAGGTTATAACAACTAATCGACGGGAGATAGCTGTGAGGGTGAGAGAAGCCACATCATTCAGCTTCTCTCCAGAGGTGGGAGTACCCCAAGGCTCCACCCTCAGTCCTCTACTGTTTTTAATGTACGTCTGTGATATTTATTACCCAAGAGAGGGACAAGTGGTCCAGTTCAGAGACAATCTCCGTTATTGGGCCTCCTCTAAAAACGTTGCCTGTGCTGGTAAAAAGCTACAGAAGAGCAGAACTGAGATGGAGAACTGGGCCAACCTGTGGTGGGTCAAGGTCAACCCCCTGAAGACCTAGTGCGATGGAAGGAAGAACCTGAACCACCTGAGGGTACTCTACACAAGAAAAGGAGGTGCCTCCCCAGGAACAGCCATCAGAGTGTATCAGCGTACAGCTATTTGAATATGCTACGCCAGCCTGGTGTACCTTGGGGAGGTCTCATGTCAGAAAACATTCAAAACCATCAAGATGTCATACAGACTCCCCACGTACACAAAAACACACTAGGCACTGCAATAGAAGCTGCCATTTTAACAAATTACAATTTTACTGCACTTTTTTCCAGAGCTTAATGGAACACAAACAACATCAACAATAACTACAACCATTAATCCTCTTTTCAAAAATCAAAAACCACCACTCCCCTCCCAATATCCTAAAAAACAAGTTTACTTTCCTTACTTTCTATTTTTAATAAAGTTATTTAACCCTTCCCCCAACCCAATTCCCCTTACCCTAAATCAGGTTCATATTCTCTACCCAACCCTTCCCTTTAAACCTAAACCCTTACCCTGAACCAGGTTCATATCCTCTACCCAACCCTTCCCTTTAAACCGTTACCCTGAAGCAGGTTTATATCCTCTACCCAACCCTTCCCTTTAAACCGTTACCCTAAATCAGGTTCATATCCTCTACCCAACCCTTCCCTTTAAACCTAAACCCTTACCCTGAACCAGGTTCATATCCTCTACCCAACCCTTCCCTTTAAACCGTTACCCTGAAGCAGGTTTATATCCTCTACCCAACCCTTCCCTTTGAACCGTTACCCTGAAGCAGGTTCATATCCTCTACCCAACCCTTCCCTTTAAACCTTTACCTTTAACCAGGTTCATATCCTCTACCCAACCCTTCCCTTTAAACCTAAACCTTTACCCTTAACCAGGTTAATATCCTCTACCCAACCCTTCCCTTTAAACCTAAACCCTTACCCTGAACCAGGTTCATATCCTCTACCCAACCCTTCCCTTTAAACCTTTACCTTTAACCAGGTTCATATCCTCTACCCAACCCTTCCCTTTAAACCTAAACCTTTACCCTTAACCAGGTTAATATCCTCTACCCAACCCTTCCCTTTAAACCTAAACCCTTACCCTGAACCAGGTTCATATCCTTTACACAACCCTTCCCTTTAAACCTAAACCTTATCCTGAACCAGGTTCGCATCCTCTACCCAACCCATCCTTTAAACCTAAACCTTTACCCTTAACCAGGTTAATATCCTCTACCCAACCCTTCCCTTTAAACCTTTACCTTTACCCTTAACCAGGTTAATATCCTCTACCCAAACCTTCCATTTAAACCTAAACCTTTACCCTGAACCAGGTTTATATTCTCTACCCAACCCTTCCTTTTAAACCTAAACCCTTACCCTGAACCAGGTTCATATCCTCTACCCAACCCTTCCTTTTAAACCTAAACCCTTACCCTGAACCAGGTTCATATCCTCTACCCAACCCTTCCCTTTAAACCTAAACCTTTACCCTTAACCAGGTTAATATCCTCTACCCAACCCTTCCCTTTAA
>NC_056453.1:32256016-32291016 GCF_018296145.1 Oncorhynchus tshawytscha
AGGAAGATTAGGACAAGTACAGGGACAGAGTGATAGAGGGAAAATGAGAGAGAAAGGGACAGAGCGATGGAGGGAGAATGAGGGAGAAAGGGACCGAGAGATAGAGGGAGAATGAGAGAGAAAAGGACAGAGTGATAGAGGGAAAATGAGGGAGAAAGGGACAGAGCGATGGAGGGAGAATGAGAGAGAAAAGGACAGCGAGTTAGCTGACAGCTGATATCTCAAAGTGCTGTTCAGAAACCCAGCCTAAAACCCCAAACAGCAAGCAATGCAGGAATGTAGAAGCACAGTGGCTAGGAAAAACTCCCTAGAAAAGCAAGAACCTAGGAGGAAACCTAAAGAGGAACCAGGCTATGTGGGGTGGCTAGTCCTCTTCTGGCTGTGCCGGGTGGAGATTATAACAGAACAAGGCCAAGATGTTCTAATGTTTATAGATGTCCAGCAGGGTCAAATAATAATAATCACAATGGTTGTAGAGGGTGCAACAGGTCAGCGTCTCAAGAGTAAATGTCAGTTGGCTTTTCATAGCCGATCATTCAGAGTATCTCTACCGCTCCTGTTGTCTCTAGAGAGTTGAAAACAGCAGGTCTGGGACAGGTAGCACGTCCGGTGAACAGGTCAGGATTCCATAGCCGCAGGCAGAAGAGTTGAAACTGGAGCAGCAGCACGGCCAGGTGGACTGGGGACAGCAAGGAGTCATCATGCAGGTAGTCCTGAGGCATGGTCCTAGTGCTCAGGTCCTCCGAGAGATCAAATCAAATCAAATTTTATTTGTCACATACACATGGTTAGCAGATGTTAATGCGAGGGTAGCGAAATGCTTGTGCTTCTAGTTCCGACAATGCAGTAATAACCAACAAGTAATCTAACTAACAATTCCAAAACTACTGTCTTATACACAGTGTAAGGGGATAAAGAATATGTACATAAGAATATATGAATGAGTGATGGTACAGAGCAGCATAGGCAAGATACAGTAGATGGTATCGAGTACAGTATATACATATGAGATGAGTATGTAAACAAAGTGGCATAGTTAAAGTGGCTAGTGATACATGTATTACATAAGGATACAGTCGATGATATAGAGTACAGTATATATGTATGCATATGAGATGAATAATGTAGGGTAAGTAACATTATATAAGGTAGCATTGTTTAAAGTGGCTAGTGATATATTCACATCATTTCCCATCAATTCCCATTATTAAAGTGGCTGGAGTTGAGTCAGTGTCAGTGTGTTGGCAGCAGCCACTAAATGTTAGTGGTGGCTGTTTAACAGTCTGATGGCCTTGAGATAGAAGCTGTTTTTCAGTCTCTCGGTCCCAGCTTTGATGCACCTGTACTGACGTCGCCTTCTGGATGATAGCGGGGTGAACAGGCAGTGGCTCGGGTGGTTGATGTCCTTGATGATCTTTATGGCCTTCCTGTAACATCGGGTGGTGTAGGTGTCCTGGAGGGCAGGTAGTTTGCCCCCGGTGATGCGTTGTGCAGACCTCACTACCCTCTGGAGAGCCTTACGGTTGAGGGCGGAGCAGTTGCCGTACCAGGCGGTGATACAGCCCGCCAGGATGCTCTCGATTGTGCATCTGTAGAAGTTTGTGAGTGCTTTTGGTGACAAGCCGAATTTCTTCAGCCTCCTGAGGTTGAAGAGGCGCTGCTGCGCCTTCTTCACGATGCTGTCTGTGTGAGTGGACCAATTCAGTTTGTCTGTGATGTGTATGCCGAGGAACTTAAAACTTGCTACCCTCTCCACTACTGTTCCATCGATGTGGATAGGGGGTGTTCCCTCTGCTGTTTCCTGAAGTCCACAATCATCTCCTTAGTTTTGTTGACGTTGAGTGTGAGGTTATTTTCCTGACACCACACTCCGAGGGCCCTCACCTCCTCCCTGTAGGCCGTCTCGTCGTTGTTGGTAATCAAGCCTACCACTGTTGTGTCGTCCGCAAACTTGATGATTGAGTTGGAGGCGTGCGTGGCCACGCAGTCGTGGGTGAACAGGGAGTACAGGAGAGGGCTCAGAACGCACCCTTGTGGGGCCCCAGTGTTGAGGATCAGCGGGGAGGAGATGTTGTTGCCTACCCTCACCACCTGGGGGCGGCCCGTCAGGAAGTCCAGTACCCAGTTGCACATGGCGGGGTCGAGACCCAGGGTCTCGAGCTTGATGACGAGTTTGGAGGGTACTATGGTGTTGAATGCCGAGCTGTAGTCGATGAACAGCATTCTCACATAGGTATTCCTCTTGTCCAGATGGGTTAGGGCAGTGTGCAGTGTGGTTGAGATTGCATCGTCTGTGGACCTATTTGGGCGGTAAGCAAATTGGAGTGGGTCTAGGGTGTCAGGTAGGGTGGAGGTGATATGGTCCTTGACTAGTCTCTCAAAGCACTTCATGATGACGGATGTGAGTGCTACGGGGCGGTAGTCGTTTAGCTCAGTTACCTTAGCTTTCTTGGGAACAGGAACAATGGTGGCCCTCTTGAAGCATGTGGGAACAGCAGACTGGTATAGGGATTGATTGAATATGTCCGTAAACACACCGGCCAGCTGGTCTGCGCATGCTCTGAGGGCGCGGCTGGGGATGCCGTCTGGGCCTGCAGCCTTGCGAGGGTTAACACGTTTAAATGTCTTACTCACCTCGGCTGCAGTGAAGGAGAGACCGCATGTTTTCATTGCAGGCCGTGTCAGTGGCACTATATTGTCCTCAAAAAAGTTATTTAGTCTGCCTGGGAGCAAGACATCCTGGTCCGTGACTGGGCTGGATTTCTTCCTGTAGTCCGTGATTGACTGTAGACCCTGCCACATGCCTCTTGTGTCTGAGCCGTTGAATTGAGATTCTACTTTGTCTCTGTACTGACGCTTAGCTTGTTTAATAGCCTTGCGGAGGGAATAGCTGCACTGTTTGTATTCAGTCATGTTACCAGACACCTTGCCCTGATTAAAAGCAGTGGTTCGCGCTTTCAGTTTCACACGAATGCTGCCATCAATCCACGGTTTCTGGTTAGGGAATGTTTTAATCGTTGCTATGGGAACGACATCTTCAACGCACGTTCTAATGAACTCGCACACCGAATCAGCGTATTCGTCAATGTTGTTATCTGACGCAATACGAAACATCTCCCAGTCCACGTGATGGAAGCAGTCTTGGAGTGTGGAATCAGATTGGTCAGACCAGCGTTGAACAGACCTCAGCGTAGGAGCCTCTTGTTTTAGTTTCTGTCTGTAGGCAGGGATCAACAAAATGGAGTCGTGGTCAGCTTTCCGAAAGGGGGGCGGGGCAGGGCCTTATATGCGTCTCGGAAGTTAGAGTAACAATGATCCAAGGTCTTTCCACCCCTGGTTGCGCAATCGATATGCTGATAAAGATGCTGATAAAGAGAGAGAGAGAGAAAGGGAGAATTAGAGAGAGCGTACTTAAATTCACACAGGACACCGGATAAGACAGGAGAAATACTCCAGATATAACACTGACCCTAGACCCTGACACATAAAATACTGCAGCATAAATACTGGAGGCTGAGACAGGAGGGGTCGGGAGAAAGGGACCGAAAGATAGAGGGAGAATAAGAGAGAGATTTGCATATTGCTACAGCACTGTATGTACACAAAATATTACATTTGAAATGTTTTTATTATTTTGGAACTTGTGTGAGTGTAATATTTACTGTTCCTTTTTTATTGTTTATTTCACTTTTGTTTACCCATTTCACTTGCTTTGGCAATGTAAACATATGTATCCCATGCCAATAAAGCCCCTTGAATTGAATTGAATAGAGGGAGAATGAGAGAGAAGGGGACCGAGAGATAGAGGGAGAATGAGGGAGAAAGGGACCAAGAGAGGGAGAATGAGAGAGAAAGGGACAGAGTGATAGAGGGAGAATGGGAGAGAAAAGAACAGAGAGATAGAGGGAGAATGAGAGAGAAAGGGACAGAGAGATAGAATGAGAGAGAAAGGGACAGAGAGATAGAGGGAGAATGAGAGAGAAAGGGACCGAGAGATAGAGGGAGAATGGGAGAGAAAGGGACAGAGTGATAGAGGGAGAATGAGAGAGAAAGGGACAGAGTGATAGAGGGAGAATGGGAGAGAAAAGAACAGAGATAGAATGAGAGAGAAAGGGACAGAGAGATGGAGGAATATGTCTGGTTCAGAGCGTGGCTAACTCTAACACGATCACAACAGGAGACCACCTGGGGGAGGAGGAGAAGAGGGATGAAGGGATGGTGAGGGGGGTTAGGTGGATAGGTGTCAGAGCTGCTAATACAGATAAATATTTCATCCCAAAGAGGTGATTTTCACTAAGACTGATATTGGAGAAACAGAACCCACTTCATCCCCTCTAGGAGAGAGGGATAGAGAAAGAGAGATGGAGAGAACCCACTTCACCTCTGATAGGAAAGAGATGGAGAGAGAGTGTGTGTGTGTCAGAGAGCGTTATGGACTGAGAGGGAAAACCTCTTCACCTTGTAGACAAAAGATATGAAGATAAAAAACAGAGATAAACAGTGACTTAGACAGAGATTGGAAAGAGTACCATTTACCCAGTAGATGAGACAGACAGACAGAGATGGAAATAGTACCATTTACCCAGTAGATGAGACAGACAGACAGAGATGGAAAGAGTACCATTTACCCAGTAGATGAGACAGACAGACAGAGATGGAAAGAGTACCCATTTACCCAGTAGATGAGACAGACAGACAGAGATGGAAAGAGTACCCATTTACCCAGTAGATGAGACAGACAGACAGAGATGGAAAGAGTACCCATTTACCCAGTAGATGAGACAGACAGACAGAGATGGAAAGAGTACCCATTTACCCAGTAGATGAGACAGACAGACAGAGATGGAAAGAGTACCCATTTACCCAGTAGATGAGACAGACAGACAGAGATGGAAAGAGTACAGAGATGAGACAGACAGACAGAGATGGAAAGAGTACCATTTACCCAGTAGATGAGACAGACAGACAGACAGAGATGGAAAGAGTACCCATTTACCCAGTAGATGAGACAGACAGACAGAGATGGAAAGAGTACCATTTACCCAGTAGATGAGACAGACAGACAGAGATAGAAAGAGTACCCATTTACCCAGTAGATGAGACAGACAGACAGAGATGAAAAGAGTACCCATTTACCCAGTAGATGAGACAGACAGACAGAGATAGAAAGAGTACCCATTTACCCAGTAGATGAGACAAACAGACAGAGAAAAGTGAGAGAAAATAACAGGAAGATCAGAGAGAGAGACAGACTGAGAAAGGATAGAGAGAAAACAGAGTGCTGGAAGGTAGAGGTGTACCAAACTCTCAGAACCTCTACAGTATTTGATGTTAACACACACTGACACAGCGGCAGACACACACACACACACACACACACACACACACACACACACACACACACACAGTACCATACCATCGTGGGAGACACATTTCTACTATTGCACTTCATCGTCCTCTAAGGTTTCTCTCCTCTGACTCAATTTGACACTTGGGCGAGAGGGAGTGGTGTGAAAGGAAAGAGAGACTGAACGAGAGAGAGGAGAGTGAGAGAAAAAGGGGAGGAGGAGAACTGCGCCAACAGACTGAGCAGAGAGAGAGAGAGAGAGAGTGGTGTGAAAAGTTCTATGAAGAAGAGGAGAGAGAGAGAGAGAAGGCATGAAAGAGCAGAAAGGGAGAAACTGTGTGAACAGATGAGACAGAGAGCAAGTGTGGAAATACATAGACAAGAAGGAGAGAGAGAAAAATATAATATGATATTTGAAATGTCTTTATTCTTTTGGAGGGATGAAGGGCTGATAGACAGGAAGGAGAGAGAGATGAATGGGTTATAGACAGGAAGGAGAGAGAGAGATGAAGGGGTGATAGACAGGAAGGAGAGAGAGATGAAGGGCTGATAGACAGGAAGGAGAGAGAGATGAATGGGTTATAGACAGGAAGGAGAGAGATGAATGGGTTATAGACAGGAAGGAGAGAGAGATGATGGGGTTATAGACAGGAAGGAGAGAGAGATGATGGGGTTATAGACAGGAAGGAGAGAGAGATGAAGGGGTGATAGACAGGAAGAGAGAGAGATGAAGGGGTGATAGACAGGAAGGAGAGAGAGATGAAGGGTGATAGACAGGAAGGAGAGAGAGATGAATGGGTGATAGACAGGAAGGAGAGAGAGATGAATGGGTGATAGACAGGAATGAGAGAGAGATGAAGGGGTTATAGACAGGAAGGAGAGAGAGATGAAGGGGTTATAGACAGGAAGGAGAGAGATGAAGGGGTTATAGACAGGAAGGAGAGAGATGAAGGGGTTATAGACAGGAAGGAGAGAGAGATGAATGGGTTATAGACAGGAAGGAGAGAGATGAAGTGGTGATAGACAGGAATGAGAGAGAGATGAAGGGGTGATAGACAGGAAGGAGAGAGATGAAGGGGTGATAGACAGGAATGAGAGAGAGATGAAGGGGTGATAGACAGGAAGGAGAGAGAGATGAATGGGTTATAGACAGGAAGGAGAGAGAGATGAAGGGGTGATAGACAGGAAGGAGAGAGAGATGAAGGGGTGATAGACAGGAAGGAGAGAGAGATGAATGGGTTATAGACAGGAAGGAGAGAGAGATGATGGAGAAGATGGAAAGGAGAGAGAGATGAAGGGGTGATAGACAGGAATGAGAGAGAGATGAAGGGGTGATAGACAGGAAGGAGAGAGAGATGAAGGGGTGATAGACAGGAAGGAGAGAGAGATGAATGGGTTATAGACAGGAAGGAGAGAGAGATGAATGGGTTATAGACAGGAAGGAGAGAGAGAGATGAATGGAGAAGATAGAGAGGAAGGAGAGAGAGATGAAGGGGTGATAGACAGGAAGGAGAGAGAGATGAAGGGGTTATAGACAGGAAGGAGAGAGAGATGAAGGGGTTATAGACAGGAAGGAGAGAGAGATGAATGGGTTATAGACAGGAAGGAGAGAGAGATGAAGGGGTGATAGACAGGAAGGAGAGAGAGATGAAGGGGTGATAGACAGGAAGGAGAGAGAGATGAAGGGGTGATAGACAGGAAGGAGAGAGAGATGAAGGGGTGATAGACAGGAAGGAGAGGAGAGGGGTGATAGAGAAGATGAAGGGTGATAGACAGGAAGGAGAGAGAGATGAAGGGGTGATAGACAGGAAGGAGAGAGAGATGAAGGGGTGATAGACAGGAAGGAGAGAGAGATGAAGGGGTTATAGACAGGAAGGAGAGAGAGAGATGAAGGGGTTATAGACAGGAAGGAGAGAGAGATGAAGGGGTGATAGACAGGAAGGAGAGAGAGATGAAGGGGTGATAGACAGGAAGGAGAGAGAGATGATGGGGTTATAGACAGGAAGGAGAGAGAGATGAAGGGGTTATAGACAGGAAGGAGAGAGAGATGAAGGGGTGATAGACAGGAAGGAGAGAGAGATGAAGGGGTGATAGACAGGAAGGAGAGAGAGATGATGGGGTTATAGACAGGAAGGAGAGAGAGATGAAGGGGTTATAGACAGGAAGGAGAGAGAGATGATGGGGTTATAGACAGGAAGGAGAGAGAGATGAAGGGGTTATAGACAGGAAGGAGAGAGAGATGAAGGGGTGATAGACAGGAAGGAGAGAGAGATGAAGGGGTGATAGACAGGAAGGAGAGAGAGATGAAGGGGTTATAGACAGGAAGGAGAGAGAGATGAAGGGGTTATAGACAGGAAGGAGAGAGAGATGAAGGGGTGATAGACAGGAAGGAGAGAGAGATGAAGGGGTGATAGACAGGAAGGAGAGAGAGATGATGGGGTTATAGACAGGAAGGAGAGAGAGATGAAGGGGTTATAGACAGGAAGGAGAGAGATATGATGGGGTTATAGACAGGAAGGAGAGATAGATGAAGGGGTTATAGACAGGAAGGAGAGAGAGATGAAGGGGTTATAGACAGGAAGGAGAGAGAGATGAAGGGGTGATAGACAGGAAGGAGAGAGATGAAGTGGTGATAGACAGGAAGGAGAGAGAGATGATGGAGATGATGGAGAGGAGAGAGAGATGAAGGGGTGATAGACAGGAATGAGAGAGAGATGAAGGGGTGATTGACAGGAAGGATAGAGAGTTGAAGGGGTGATAGACAGGAAGAAGAGAGAGATGAAGGGGTGATTGACAGGAATGAGAGAGAGATGAAGGGGTGATTGACAGGAAGGATAGAGAGATGAAGGGGTTATAGACAGGAAGGAGAGAGAGATGAAGGGGTTATAGACAGGAAGGGGAGAGATGAAGTGGTGATAGACAGGAAGGAGAGAGAGATGATGGAGATGATGGAGAGGAGAGAGAGATGAAGGGGTGATAGACAGGAATGAGAGAGAGATAAAGGGGTGATAGACAGGAAGGAGAGAGAGATGAAGTGGTGATAGACAGGAAGGAGAGAGATGAAGGGGTTATAGACAGGACGGTGAGAGATGAAGGGGTTATAGACAGGAAGGAGAGAGATGAAGGGGTTATAGACAGGATGGAGAGAGATGAAGGGGTTATAGACAGGAAGGAGAGAGATGAAGGGGTTATAGACAGGACGGAGAGAGATGAAGTGGTGATAGACAGGAAGGAGAGAGATGAAGGGGTTATAGATAGGAAGGGGAGAGATGAAGTGGTGATAGACAGGAAGGAGAGATAGATGAAGTGGTGATAGACAGGAAGGAGAGAAAGATGAAGGGGTTATAGACAGGAAGGAGAGAGATGAAGGGGTTATAGACAGGAAGGAGAGAGATGAAGGGGTTATAGACAGGAAGGAGATAGATGAAGTGGTGATATACAGGAAGGAGAGAGATGAAGGGGTTATAGACAGGACGGAGAGAGATGAAGGGGTTATAGACAGAAAGGAGAGAGATGAAGGGGTTATAGACAGGAAGGAGAGATAGATGAAGTGGTGATAGACAGGAAGTAGAGAGAGATGAAGGGGTTATAGACAGGACGGAGAGAGATGAAGGGGTTATAGACAGGACGGAGAGAGATGAAGGGGTTATAGACAGGACGGAGAGAGATGAAGGGGTTATAGACAGGAAGGAGAGAGATGAAGGGGTTATAGACAGGAAGGAGAGAGAGATGAAGTGGTGATAGACAGGAAGGAGAGAGATGAAGTGGTGGTAGACAGGAAGGAGAGAGAGAGATGAAGGGGTGATAGACAGGAAGGAGATAGATGAAGTGGTGATAGACAGGAAGGAGAGAGATGAAGGGGTTATAGACAGGACGGAGAGAGATGAAGTGGTGATAGACAGGAAGGAGAGAGAGATGAAGGGGTTATAGACAGGAAGGAGAGAGATGAAGGGGTGATAGACAGGAAGGAGAGAGATGAAGGGTGATAGACAGGAAGGAGAGATAGATGATGGAGATGATGGAAGAGAGAGAAGGGATGAAGGAAGGAGAGAGATGATATAGACAGGAATGAGAGAGAAGATGAAGGGGAGATGATTGACAGGAAGGATAGAGAGTTGAAGGGGAGAGAGATGAAGGGGTATAGACAGGAAGGAAGAGATGAGATGAAGGGGTGATTGAAGGAGAGGAATGAGAGGAAGGAGAGATGAAGGGTGATTGACAGGAAGGATAGAGAGATGAAGGGGTTATAGACAGGAAGGAGAGAGAGATGAAGGGGTTATAGACAGGAAGGAGAGAGATGAAGGGGTGATAGACAGGAAGGAGAGATAGATGAAGTGGTGATGACAGGAGAGGAGAGATGAAGGGGTTATGAAGGACGGAGAGAGATGAAGGGGTTATAGACAGGACAGGAATGAGAAGAGAGATGAAGGGGTGATAAGACAGGAAGGAGAGAGAGATGAAGGGGTTATAGACAGGAAGGAGAGAGATGAAGTGGTGATAGACAGGAAGGAGAGAGATGAAGGGGTTATAGACAGGACGGTGAGAGATGAAGGGGTTATAGACAGGAAGGAGAGAGATGAAGGGGTTATAGACAGGATGGAGAGAGATGAAGGGGTTATAGACAGGAAGGAGAGAGATGAAGGGGTTATAGACAGGACGGAGAGAGATGAAGTGGTGATAGACAGGAAGGAGAGAGATGAAGGGGTTATAGATAGGAAGGGAGAGATGAAGTGGTGATAGACAGGAAGGAGAGATAGATGAAGTGGTGATAGACAGGAAGGAGAGAAAGATGAAGGGGTTATAGACAGGAAGGAGAGAGATGAAGGGGTTATAGACAGGAAGGAGAGAGATGAAGGGGTTATAGACAGGAAGGAGATAGATGAAGTGGTGATATACAGGAAGGAGAGAGATGAAGGGGTTATAGACAGGACGGAGAGAGATGAAGGGGTTATAGACAGAAAGGAGAGAAATGAAGGGGTTATAGACAGGAAGGAGAGATAGATGAAGTGGTGATAGACAGGAAGTAGAGAGAGATGAAGGGGTTATAGACAGGAAGGAGAGAGAGAAGGGGTTATAGACAGGACGGAGAGAGATGAAGGGTTATAGACAGGACGGAGAGAGATGAAGGGGTTATAGACAGGACGGAGAGAGATGAAGGGGTTATAGACAGGAAGGAGAGAGATGAAGGGGTTATAGACAGGAAGGAGAGAGAGATGAAGTGGTGATAGACAGGAAGGAGAGAGATGAAGTGGTGGTAGACAGGAAGGAGAGAGAGAGATGAAGGGGTGATAGACAGGAAGGAGATAGATGAAGTGGTGATAGACAGGAAGGAGAGAGATGAAGGGGTTATAGACAGGACGGAGAGAGATGAAGTGGTGATAGACAGGAAGGAGAGAGATGAAGGGGTTATAGACAGGACGGAGAGAGATGAAGGGGTTATAGACAGGAAGAAGAGAGATGAAGGGGTTATAGACAGGAAGGAGAGATAGATGAAGTGGTGATAGACAGGAAGTAGAGAGAGATGAAGGGGTTATAGACAGGAAGGAGAGAAAGATGAAGGGGTTATAGACAGGAAGGAGAGAGATGAAGGGGTTATAGACAGGAAGGAGAGAGATGAAGGGGTTATAGACAGGAAGGAGATAGATGAAGTGGTGATAGACAGGAAGGAGAGAGAGATGAAGTGGTGGTAGACAGGAAGGAGAGAGAGATGAAGGGGTGATAGACAGGAAGGAGATAGATGAAGTGGTGATAGACAGGAAGGAGAGAGATGAAGGGGTTATAGACAGGACGGAGAGAGATGAAGGGGTTATAGACAGGAAGGAGAGAGATGAAGGGGTTATAGACAGGACGGAGAGAGATGAAGGGGTTATAGACAGGAAGGAGAGATAGATGAAGTGGTGATAGACAGGAAGGAGAGAAAGATGAAGGGGTTATAGACAGGAAGGAGAGAGATGAAGGGGTTATAGACAGGAAGGAGAGAGATGAAGGGGTTATAGACAGGAAGGAGATAGATGAAGTGGTGATAGACAGGAAGGAGAGAGATGAAGGGGTTATAGACAGGACGGAGAGAGATGAAGGGGTTATAGACAGGAAGGAGAGAGATGAAGGGGTTATAGACAGGAAGGAGAGAGATGAAGGGGTTATAGACAGGACGGAGAGAGATGAAGGGATTATAGACAGGACGGAGAGAGATGAAGGGGTTATAGACAGGACGGAGAGAGATGAAGGGGTTATAGACAGGAAGGAGAGAGATGAAGGGGTTATAGACAGGAAGGAGAGAGAGATGAAGTGGTGATAGACAGGAAGGAGAGAGAGATGAAGGGGTTATAGACAGGAAGGAGAGAGATGAAGTGGTGATAGACAGGAAGGAGAGAGAGATGAAGTGGTGGTAGACAGGAAGGAGAGAGAGAGATGAAGGGGTGATAGACTGGAAGGAGAGAGATGAAGTGGTGATAGACAGGAAGGAGAGAGAGATGAAGGGGTTATAGACAGGACGGAGAGAGATGAAGGTGTTATAGACAGGAAGGAGAGAGATGAAGGGGTTATAGACAGGAAGGAGAGAGATGAAGGGGTTATAGACAGGACGGAGAGAGATGAAGGGATTATAGACAGGACGGAGAGAGATGAAGGGGTTATAGACAGGACGGAGAGAGATGAAGGGGTTATAGACAGGAAGGAGAGAGATGAAGGGGTTATAGACAGGAAGGAGAGAGAGGTGAAGTGGTGATAGACAGGAAGGAGAGAGAGATGAAGGGGTTATAGACAGGAAGGAGAGAGATGAAGTGGTGATAGACAGGAAGGAGAGAGAGATGAAGTGGTGGTAGACAGGAAGGAGAGAGAGAGATGAAGGGGTGATAGACTGGAAGGAGAGAGATGAAGTGGTGATAGACAGGAAGGAGAGAGAGATGAAGGGGTTATAGACAGGAAGGAGAGAGAGATGAAGTGGTGATAGACAGGAAGGAGAGAGATGAAGTGGTGATAGACAGGAAGGAGAGAGAGATGAAGGGGTGATAGACAGGAAGGAGAGAGATGAAGTGGTGATAGACAGGAAGGAGAGAGAGATGAAGGGGTTATAGACAGGAAGGAGAGAGAGATGAAGGGGATATATACAGGAAGGAGAGAGATGAAAGGGTTTTCGACAGGAAGGAGAGAAAGAAAAGGTCAGAAGGAGCCAATAGAGTGATGAAAAGACGACGAAAGGAGAAGATCAGGTGTGAAAAGGCAGATAGAACGAGAGATGGACAGGGAGGAATCTAGTGGTGTGTGTTTTCATCTTCAGTTGTGTCCAAACTAGCTCATTAATAATCAAACAGTGGTGTTAACTGAGACCTTGTCTCACTGGAACAGATTCATATTTGATATGTCCTGTGTGGGGGGGATCAGAGCACTGAGAGCCAGCCAGAGATGCAGCAGTCTTGACTTTCATGGTGTCTTCTTGTTTGGGCCAAGTTTATTTATTTATTTTTGTTTTCACCTTCTACCCTCCTACAGTATATTATTCTGCTCTCTCTCTCTTCCTTCCCTTGTGCTATTCTTCTCTTCATGCCTCTCTTCTCTATCTCCCCATTCATCTCTCCTCTCCATCACCCCTCTTCTCTCCTTTCCTCTCGTCACTATCACCCCCTTCATCCCTCTCTCCTCTCCCTCCTGTCTCCTGCCCTCACCATTCCTCACCTCATCCTCTCTCCTCTCCCTCCTCTCTCCTGCCCTCACCATTCCTCACCTCATCCTCTCTCTTCTCCCTCCTCTCTCCTGCCCTCACCATTTCTCACCTCATCCTCTCTCCTCTCCCTCCTCTCTCCTGCCCTCACCATTCCTCACCTCATCATCTCTCCTCTCCCTGTTCTCTCCTGCCCTTACCATTCCTCACCTCATCCTCTCTCATCTCCCTGCTCTCTCCTGCCCTCACCATTCCTCACCTCATCCTCTCTCCTCTCCCTCCTCTCTCCTGCCCTCACCATTCCTCACCTCATCCTCTCTCCTCTCCCTCCTCTCTCCTGCCCTCACCATTCCTCACCTCATCCTCTCTCCTCTCCCTGCTCTCTCCTGTCCTCACCATTCCTCACCTCATCCTCTCTCCTCTCCCTCCTCTCTCCTGCCCTCACCATTCCTCACCTCATCCTCTCTCCTCTCCCTACTCCTTTCCATCCCTCTCTCCTCTCCTCCCTTCAGGACAGTGCAGAGACAGAGGTGGACAGCAATAAGTGGTATACTTTAACATGTTTTTCTCTCTTTTTTTCTCCTCTTTTCTCCTCCTCTCCTCTCTGTCACCCCTTCACGTCTCCTCCCTTCAGGACAGTGCAGAGACAGAGGTGGACAGCAATAAGTGCTGTACGTTATGTAATATGTTCTTCACGTCGGCCATCGTTGCCCAGTCTCACTACCAGGGCAAGACACATGCCAAGAGAGTACGACTGGTACTGGGAGAAACACCCAGCATACCTACTGCTACCAACAGCCCTACCACCACAGGTAACCCACACGTTCATGCTCATTTGGTCATTTAGCAGACACTCTTATTCAGAGCAACTGACAGGTTTTCCCACTAACTCTTATTTTGCTGATAGCTACTTTATTAAGGACAAAATGTACTTACTCTGACTGTGATATGTGGTTTTCCCACCGAGCTATCTTAAGATGAATGCACTACTGTAAGTCTCTCTGCTAAATTACTCAAATGTCAATGTAAGTGCCTTGCTTAAAGGCAAATTGACACATTTTTCACCTAGTCAGCTCAGGGATTCTGACAAGCAACCTTTCAGTTACTGGCCCAATGCTCTTAACCACTAGGCTACCTGGCGCCCCATACACTCACACAAACTCATACACACACCAGACACAGACAAACAAGCTTGCACCCACACACACACACACACACACACACACACACACACACACACACACACACACACACACACACACACACACACACACAATCACACACACACACACACACACACACAGATTGAACTGTTGACCCCAAACCAACTACTCCTGAATCAATAAGGCTGCAATAAAGCCACTGACATCTGCAAGTGGATTTATGTCACAATGCCTTTTAGTGTGCGTGTGTGGATTTATGTAATGACGATAGGTGACCTCTGCCCTGGACACACACACCCTCACCATGGTTTTCTATGTGATAAAACAACAGCTCTCATATATCCCTGAACAAAGTGTGTGTGCGTGTGTGTGTGTGTGTGTGTGTGTATACAAAACACAATCCAAGCCAGTTGACACATACATCAGACCAAGGTCCTAAATGACACAGCCAACAGCTTTACTGGAGCTAACCCATTTGTCTACCTATGTGCCAGAATAACAGAGTGCTGTAGGGTACAATATGCTGTTGTACACTGTTCTCTGGATGGTTTAAGGTTTGTCCTTGCCATTCACATATGCCTGCAAATGTTGCAGCAACATCCAAATGATAGCATGCCATACAGTCTATCGGCTGAAGAAAGCTTAATCCCCAATACCCAAGGGGATACAGCATTGTTCACTCTCCATGCCCAACAGCATGGGCAAGTCTGGGCTCTGGCTGGGTCACTCAAGGACATTCCGAGTCTTGTCCCCAAGCCACTCCTGTGTTATCTTGGCTGTGTCCTTATGGTCATTGTCCTGTTGGAAAGTGAACCTTCGCCCCCAGTCTGAGGTCTTGAGCGCTCTGGAGCAGGTTTTCATCAAGGATCTCTCTGTACTCCATTCATCGTTCCCTCGATCCTGACTAGTCTCCCAGTCCCTGCCACTGAAAAACATCCCCACAGTCATCGTAGGGATGGTGCCAAGTTTCCTCCAGCTTTCGGCTTTCAGGCCAAACAGTTTGATCTTTGTTTCATCAGACCAGAGTATCTTATTTCTCATTGTCTGAGTCCTTAATGTGCCTTTTGGCAAACTCCAAGTGGGCTGTAATGTGTCTTTTACTGAGGAGTGGTTTCTGTCTGGCCACTGTAGCATAAAAGCCAGATTGGTGGAGTGCTGCAGAGATTGTTGCCCTTCTGGAAGCTTCTTCCATCTCCACAGAGGAACTCGGGAGCTCTGTCAGAGTGACCATCTGGTTCTTGGTGTCCTCCCTGACCAAGGCCCTTCTCCCCCGATTGCTCAGTTTGGCCGGGCAGCCAGCTCTAGGAAGTGTCTTGGTGGTTCCAAACTTCTTCCATTTAAGAATGATGGAGGCCACTGTGTTATTGGGGACCTCCTGCAATGCTGCAGAAATGTTTTGGTACCCTTCCCTAGATCTGTGCCTCGACACAATCCTGTCGGAGCTCTAAGGACAGTTCCTTCGACCTCATGGCTTGGTTTCTGCTCTGACATTCACTGTCAACTGTGGGACCTTATATAGACAGGTGTGTGCCTTTCCAAATCATGTCAAATCAATTGAATTTACCACAGTTGGACTCCAATCAAGTTGTAGAAACATCTCAAGGATGATCAATGGAAACAGGATATACCTGTTTTTCAGGTCTCTTAGCAAAGTGTCTGAAAATGTATGTAAATAAATACATTTTTAATGTATTTGCAAAAGTTTCTTAAAACCTGTTTTCGCTTTGTCATTATGGGGTTTTGTGTGTAGATTGATGAGATAAAAAAAAATCCTTATTAGGATAAGGCAGGAACGTAAGAAAATGTGAAAAAAGTCAAGGGTCTGAATACTTTCCGAATGCACTGTGTACGGTATACTGCCCAAGCCTAATGGAAATCATGTGTTTGATGCATTTGATACCATTCCACCTATTCTGCTCCAGCCATTACCAGGAGACCGTCCTCCACACTTAAGGTACCATGTCTATGTCTATCCTGTGACATAGACACAAAGGAACGGTGGATCGTTAAAATACCCGTAAGCTTAAGTTCCATCGCTATCGAAAAATCTGGGCCTGGATAGTAGCCATAGGGTAACCTTGTGCCAGACCAGAGCTGGGCTGGGGCCATATTGGACCACATAGTGGACAGACCCTATCAACACCTGAAACAGCTGTATGTTCAACTCAGTCTCATGAGACTATGGGTTGAGTCCCAAATGGCACCCTATTCCCTATATACAGTAGTGCACTACTTTTGAACAGGGCTTATGTAGGAAATAGGGTGCCATTAGGGACCAAGGGTTGGAAAAGATAACCGGAAAATAACAAAATAATTTGAGGAACAGAACCTGAACCGAAAATGGAAGTGATCTATTATGTTCCGGAACAGAACCGTTATTTTAAAATCATGGGAACCGGTTAATAAAGTAATTTTACATTCCAGGCATTTTTTTCCAGTCCCACAAAAAAATGCAACAAAGCGCCTATCCAAAGCCCTCACTCTGTCACTCAAAAACATATTCCAGCTCCTGCCTGTCAGCTGGAAATCTTTGCCAGTGTGTGTGCATGTGTGTGTAGGCTACCTGCCCCTCCCCTCTGAAGTATAGGTTACTGTAATCTACTGACAACGTTACAAGCATAATTCAGAAATTAGGTATAGATGTTTGATTAAAGAAGAATGAAATTACTTTTCCAATGCTAATTAAGGATACTATAGTTATCACGTTTATTAACTACAAAAGGTAAGACGTGTTTTTCATTCTAGTGCCTCGCTGCACACTCAAGCTTGTTAGCTAGCTAGCTAACGTTTGCTCTGGTCCAACATTAAACCAACTCAGAACTTCAAAGACATTCAAATTTCCTCCATAGAAGCATATAATTGGTATAATTCAATGTGTCTAATTCAGATAATGCTTGTCATAACAAGATGTCCAGCTCTTCAAGGCAAGCTTCCTCCATCCTCGCTCACTCTTTCCTCACCCTAAAAATGTCTGTTGCATCTTGCGCCTTAAACCTCATAGTGTATGTGTTTGTCTTTCATTATGATTAAACCATGCTGTTATGGCAAAATACAATTTGCTCTTAAAGACTTTCCTGTACAGATTAAATCACTTACCCACTCCACAGCAAGCTTCTTTATCCACATTGATTGGTGAAGTAATTTAATGTCGAGCTAAATAGAAAACAAATGTATATTTCAGAGGTTTAAAAAGGAACAGAAACAAACGATATCAAACTTAACTTTTTGGGGGGTTGGAGCCGGTTCAGAACTTTATTTTTCTGGTTGGAACAATGGAACAGAATGAAAGAAATGATGGTTCTGTTCATTACTTAATGATTGTAAAATAATTCAAGTTCCAACCTCTGTTAGGGATGCAGCCTTTGTTGTTGCACTTGTCAAGTGTATACACTGAGTATACCAAACATTAGGAACACCCCCCCCGCTTTGAACAGCCTCAATTCGTCAGGGCATGGACTCTACAAGGTGTCGAAATCATTACACAGGGATGCTGGCCCATGTTGACTCCAATGCTTCCCACAGTTGTGTCAAATTGGCTGGATGTTTCTTTACGTGGTGGACCAGTCTTGATACACACGGGAAACTGTTGAGTGTGAGAAACGCAGCAGTGTTGCAGTTATTGAAAAACCGATCTGCCTGGATCCTACTACCATAGCCTATTCAAAGGCACTTAAATATGTTGTCTTGCCCATTCACCCTCTGAATGGCACACATACACAATCAATGTCTCAATTGTCTCAAGGCTTAAAAATCCTTATTTAACCTGTCACCTCCCCTTCATGTACACTGATTGAAGTGGATTTAACAAGCGACATCAATAAGGGATCATAGCTTTCACCTGGTCAGTCTATGTCATGGAAAGTGTAGGTGTTCTTAATGTTTTGTATACTCAATGTATGTCTACATTTTATATTTATATTTCAATCATTCAACAGACACTCTTTTCCAGAGTGGCTTACAATCATACAACTGAGGGAGGTGAAACAATGTAGCATGAGCATTGGAAGTAAATCCTCTTCAAACGTCCAGCAGCAGCAGCAAACTCATTGCTAGAAGAGAATAAAGACAGACTAAAGTAAAGCAGCCATTCAGAATCAAACCCTGCAATATGCTGTGTATGTATTTTGAACCATGTTTTAATATGTTGGCTACTTGAAACGTATATTAAAAACAATATTTCCCAAGACTCTAGCTCAAACAACATGGCCGCTACAAGCCATGTACCACCATGCGGCCAAACTGAACCATACTCTACAGGTTGGCTAGACTCACATCCCAGAGCATGTGTGCCAATTTTCAAATCTCAGACTCAAACAGATCAAGAGATATAAACGTGTGCCCATTACAGTGTCACCTTGTGGTCAATCTTAATATGCTTGCATATGACAGTGTTTGGATGACAGTGTTTGGAACATGTGTATCAAGTTTTGTTACAACACCAATATCTGTGTGTGGTTTATATGCGTTTATGTGCCAGACACGCCCACCTGAATGTTTATTGTTCGGTAGGACCCATGTTGTTTGAGATACTAAACTGGAAAATATTGCATTGAGAGACCTTGGTCTATATATTAAGTTCCATGTAGATCAGTCATTCTGTGCCAGAGGAGTAGCGTTTTAAGTGTTTTTCACAAAATTCTAAATGCTGGAAAAAATCATCATGGCGGAACTTATGGGTCCTTGAGGCAAATTTGTTTGTTGTAAGGAAAGGGACCTATGTAATTAATTTCATGAATAGTGGCGAAGTAATACAATTTAGCAATTTACACTGGAGTGATATATGTGCAGAGGAGGATGTGCAAGTAGAAATACTGGTGTGCAAAAGAGCAGAAAAACAAAAACAAATATGGGGATGAGGTAGGTAGTTGGTTGGATTGGCTCTTTACAGATGTGCTGTGTACAGCTGCAGCGATTGGTAAGCTGCTCTGACAGCTGACGCTTAAAGTTAGTGAGGGAGATATAAGTCTCCAACTTCAGTGATTTTTGCAATTCGTTCCAGTCATTGTCAGCAGAGAACTGGAAGGAAAGGTGGCCAAAGTAGGTGTTGGCTTTGGGGATGACCAGTGACCATACCTCCTGGAGCGCGTGCTACGGGTGAGTGTTGCTATGGTGACCAGTGAGCGGAGATTTACCAAGGCGGAGCTTTACCTAGCAAAGACTTATAGATGACCTGGAGCCAGTGGGTTTGGCGACGAATATGTAGCAAGGACCAGCCAACGAAAGCATACAGGTCGCAGTGGTGGGTGGTATATGGGACTTTGGTGACAAAACGGTTGGCATTGCATTAGATAGACTGCATTCAATTTGCTGAGTAGAGTGTTGGAGGCTATTTTGTAAATGACATCGCCGAAGTCAAAGATCGGTAAGATAGTCCGTTTTACAAGGGTATGTTTGGCAGAATGAGTGAAGGAGGCTTTGTTGCGAAATAGGAAGCCGATTCTTGATTTAACTTTGGATTGGCGATGCGTAATTTGAGTCTGGAAGGAGAGTTTACAGTCTAGCCAGACATCTAGGTAATTATAGTTGTCCACAGTAGTGGGAACCGTCCAGAGTAGTGATGCTAGTTGGGTGGGCGGATACGGGCTGCGATCGGTTAAAGAGCATGCATTTAGTTTTACTAGCATTTAAGTAGTAGTTGGAGGCCATACAAGGAGTGTTGTATGGCGTTGAATCTAGTTTGGAGGTTTGTTAAGACAGTGTCCAAAGAGGGCCCAGATGTATACAGAATGGTGTCGTCTGCGTAGAGGTGGATCAAAGAATCACCCACAGCAAGAGTGACATCATTGAAATATACAGAGAAAAGAGTCAGCCTGAGAATTTAACTCTGTGGTAACCCCATAGAGACTGCCAGAGGTCCGGACAACAGGCCCTCCGATTTGACACACTGAACTCTATCTGAGAAGTAGTTAGTGAACCAGGCGAGGCAGCCATTAGAGAAACCAAGGCTATTGAGTCTGCCGTTAGGAATACGGTGATTGACAGAGTCGAAAGTCTTGGCCAGGTCAATGAAGACGGCTGCACAGTACTGTCTTTTATCGATGGCGGTTATGATATAATTTAGAACCTTGAGCGTGGCTGAGGTGCACCCGTGACTAGCTCGGAAACCAGATTGCATAGCGGAGAAGGTACTGTGGGATTAAAAATGGTCGGTGATCTGTTTGTTCAGTTGGCTTTCGAAGAGTTTATGAAGGCAGGGCAGGATGGATATAGGTCTGTAACAGATTGGGCATTGCATGAGAGGGTGTGGCCCATGGGCCAAGTTGCACCGTGCTAGACCTTACATCTCAAAGGAATTAACATTTTTCACTGAAACCACGGAGAACCAGAATAATGAACGCCAACAAACACAATAGGTTTTTACCAGTTTCGCTGCTTGACCCATGCAAATGGCAAATATGTGTTTGCTCATATCGTATTTGTCACATGCCCCGAATACAACCTTACTGTGAAATGCTTACCTACAACCCCTTAACCAACAATGCAATTCAAGAAATAGAGTTATGAAAATATGTAAAAATAAACTAAAGTAACATTTTTTATAAAAAGTAACACAATAAAATAACAGTAATGAGGCTATATAGGGGGTACCAGGTTAGTTGAGGTCATTTGTACATGTAGGTAGAAGTAAAGTGACTATGCATAGGTTTGGGATAGTGTTATGAATGGCTGAGGTAAAGGATTGGGATAGGTTTAAAACATAATTTTTAAAATTGAGTGCCTAGCAGTACGATTGAACCTGTGGTCTTGGGAGCCACGGTGGCCTAGCAAGTCGTGAGCCTGCTAGATGGTAATAAGCGCTCCTAGTGGACGGGGTATTGAAAGCAACAACCGATGACCTGAGGACCTGGACATACGTTGAATACTGAAGTTGACCTGGTGTGACCTGGCTACTAAAAAGTGCCTAAAATGGCCACTTCCGCCCAATTAAGTTTCTATGTGAGAACAATCTGAGATGAGAAAAAAAATTGGCCAGTCCTTGCATTGAATCACCCATAATGTAAATTTAGGGCTTCATTTAATAACTGATTCAACATAGACATTGATCGCTAATAGGTTTACCTACACAGTATTCTCCAATAGAGTTCAGGCTCAGGGTTCAAAGTCACTATCAGACAGCTTTTCTAGACAGTGGGTGCTTGTCTGTGTGTACTTGAGTGCGTGAGTGCACGTGTGTGCATGTGTGTTTGTCCGGGTGTGTGCTTGTGTTCAGTTCATTCGGCCCATCCATAGCCCCTATTAGAAACCAGCCCGCAACCCCAAACTGATCAATACTTCTACTGGATTCCATTTTGCTCCTAACAAGCCAACATAATCCCCCCTAACCACCAAGGTCAGAAGCACACAGTCATAACCACTCACCCGTTCTCCATAGCCAACGTAAGACAGTTAGGCGTCTTAACCCTCGCAAAGCTGCCGGCCCACCTCAAGTCGCACCCTCAGAGCATGCGCAGACTAGCTGGCTGGAGAGTTTATGGACATATTCAATCTCTCCCTATCCCAGTCTGTTGTCCCCAATTGTTTCAAGATGTCCACCATTGTTTCTATACCCAAGAAAGCAAAAGTAACTGAACTAAATGACTATCGCCCAGTAGCACTCACGTCTGTCATCATGAAGTACTTTGAGAGGCTAGTTAAGGATCATTTCACCTCCACCTTACCCGACACCCTAGACCCACTGCAATTCGCATACCGCGCCAAAAGATCCATTGATGATGCAATCGCCATCACACTACACACTGCCCTATCCAATCAGGACAAGAGGAATACCTATGTAAGAATGCTGTTCATTGACTACAGCTCAGCCTTCAACACCAGCCTTCAACACCTGTCTCATTATTAAGCTCGGGGTAGATGGGCCGCCCCCAGGCGGTGAAGGTAGGCAACAACACCTCCACTACGCTAATCCTCAACACAGGGACCCCTGCTCAGACCCCTCCTGCACTTCCTGTTTACCTATGTCTGCGTGGCCAGGCACACCTCGTCAAATTTGCAGACAACACAACAGTGGTAGGCCTGATTACCAACAACGATGAGACACCCTACAGGGAGGAAGTGAGGGCCCTGGCGGAGTGGTGCCTGGAAAATAACCTCTCCCTTAAAAGGAGCACTCAAGCCACCGTTAACTTTCAGTACACTTTCAATGTCATCATATATCACCCTGATCATGGCAATAAAACCAGAGCTGAAACCAAATGCCTTAAACGTGCGCCAGAAGTATTGATTTTCAACTCGGTCAAATGCCTTTTCCTGATCAATAGAAATTAGACCAGCATCCAACCCAATAGCCCTAGAGACGTCCAAAAAATCCAGAATCAGGGAAATGTTATCTCTTATCTGCCTGCCAGGAACACAGTAGGACTGCACCATCACATCTTTCAGCCTGTTGGACAAAGCCTTGGACAGAATCTTATAATCAGTGCACAACAACTTCCGGCGCCGACAGAGATGGCCGCCTCGCTTCGCGTTCCTAGGAAACTATGCAGTTTTTTGTTTTTTTACGTGTTATTTCTTACATTAGTACCCCAGGTCATCTTAGGTTTCATTACATACAGTCGAGAAGAACTACTGAATATAAGATCAGCGTCAACTCACCATCAGTACGACCAAGAATATGTTTTTCGCGACGCGGATCCTGTGTTCTGCCTTACAAACAGGACAACGGAGTGGATCCCATGCAGCGACCCAAAAAAACGACTCCGAAAAAGAGGGAAACGAGGCGGTCTTCTGGTCAGACTCCGGAGACGGGCACATCGTGCACCACTCCCAAGCATTCTTCTTGCCAATGTCCAGTCTCTTGACAACAAGGTTGATGAAATCCGAGCAAGGGTAGCATTCCAGAGGGACATCAGAGACTGTAACGTTCTTTGCTTCACGGAAACATGGCTCACTGGAGAGACGCTATCCGAGGCGGTGCAGCCAACGGGTTTCTCCACGCATCGCGCCGACAGAAACAAACATCTTTCTGGTAAGAAGACGGGCGGGGGCGTATGCCTTATGACTAACGTGACATGGTGTGATGAAAGAAACATACAGGAACTCAAATCCTTCTGTTCACCTGATTTTGAATTCCTCACAATCAAATGTAGACCGCATTATCTACCAAGAGAATTCTCTTCGATTATAATCACAGCCGTATATATCCCCCCAAGCAGACACATCGATGGCTCTGAACGAACTTTATTTAACTCTCTGCAAACTGGAAACGATTTATCCGGAGGCTGCATTCATTGTAGCTGGGGATTTTAACAAGGCTAATCTGAAAACAAGACTCCCTAAATTTTATCAGCATATCGATTGCGCAACCAGGGGTGGAAAGACCTTGGATCATTGTTACTCTAACTTCCGCGACGCATATAAGGCCCTGCCCCGCCCCCTTTCGGAAAAGCTGACCACGACTCCATTTTGTTGATCCCTGCCTACAGACAGAAACTAAAACAAGAGGCTCCCACGCTGAGGTCTGTTCAACGCTGGTCTGACCAAGCTGACTCCACACTCCAAGACTGCTTCCATCACGTGGACTGGGAGATGTTTCGTATTGCGTCAGATAACAACATTGACGAATACGCTGATTCGGTGTGCGAGTTCATTAGAACGTGCGTTGAAGATGTCGTTCCCATAGCAACGATTAAAACATTCCCTAACCAGAAATAATGGATTGATGGCAGCATTCGTGTGAAACTGAAAGCGCGAACCACTGCTTTTAATCAGGGCAAGGTGTCTGGTAACATGACTGAATACAAACAGTGCAGCTATTCCCTCCGCAAGGCTATCAAACAAGCTAAGCGTCAGTACAGAGACAAAGTAGAATCTCAATTCAACGGCTCAGACACAAGAGGCATGTGGCAGGGTCTACAGTCAATCACGGACTACAGGAAGAAATCCAGCCCAGTCACGGACCAGGATGTCTTGCTCCCAGGCAGACTAAATAACTTTTTTGCCCGCTTTGAGGACAATACAGTGCCACTGACACGGCCTGCAATGAAAACATGCGGTCTCTCCTTCACTGCAGCCGAGGTGAGTAAGACATTTAAACGTGTTAACCCTCGCAAGGCTGCAGGCCCAGACGGCATCCGCAGTCGCGCCCTAATAGCATGCGCAGACCAGCTGGCCGGTGTGTTTACGGACATATTCAATCAATCCCTATACCAGTCTGCTGTTCCCACATGCTTCAAGAGGGCCACCATTGTTCCTGTTCCCAAGAAAGCTAAGGTAACTGAGCTAAACGACTACCGCCCCGTAGCACTCACATCCGTCATCATGAAGTGCTTTGAGAGACTAGTCAAGGACCATATCACCTCCACCCTACCTGACACTAGACCCACTCCAATTTGCTTACCGCCCAAATAGGTCCACAGACGATGCAATCTCAACCACACTGCACACTGCCCTAACCCATCTGGACAAGAGGAATACCTATGTGAGAATGCTGTTCATCGACTACAGCTCGGCATTCAACACCATAGTACCCTCCAAGCTCGTCATCAAGCTCGAGACCCTGGGTCTCGACCCCGCCCTGTGCAACTGGGTACTGGACATATGTATATACTGTACTCGATACCATCTACTGTATCTTGCCTATGCTGCTCTGTACCATCACTCATTCATATATCCTTATGTACATATTTTTTATCCCCTTACACTGTGTATAAGACAGTAGTTTTGGAATTGTTAGTTAGATTACTTGTTGGTTATTACTGCATTGTCGGAACTAGAAGCACAAGCATTTCGCTACACTCGCATTAACATCTGCTAACCATGTGTATGTGACAAATAAAATTGGATTTGATTTGATTTGATTTGATAAGGCCACCTGCCTCCAGGTCTTCACCATCCTAGTGTCACCCTTTTTGGCAGTAGGGTGAGGACAGCCCTCCCGCAGCTTATCAGTAGTAACCCTCCGGTCAAACTATTGTTTACTACTGCTAGCCAAACCTCTCCCAACATGACCCAAAAATACTTTAAAAAGTCAACAGGAAGCCCATCAATGCCTGGTGCCCTTCCATTTTACACGACTGTTAATGCAGCATTTAGCTCCTGCAAAGACAATGGTTGCTCTAGTTCAACCTGAGCTTCTGCAGTCACCTGTGGGAGGCCATCAAGGAACTGCTGTGTCACTGTTTTTTCCCTCTTTATCCTCTTGTAGAGCTCAGAACTCTACTGCCCTCTTTCTAATTTCACTAGGGCTAGGGAGTTCCTGTCCAGAAGCTGATTTGAGGCAATGAATTATTTTTATTTTTCTATTCTTTATCTCTAAACCGAAGACAAATTTAAATGAGGCGTCCATTTCAGAGATTCCCTGAAACTTACTTCTCACCAATGCCCCCTCATACCCAGCAGGTCTGCTAACACAGCTTTTTTTTGTCTTGAAGGCCTGAGTATGGCCTCAATTTTTTTATAGATATATATTTTACCAGGTAAATTGACTGAGAACACATTCTCACTTACAGCAACAACATGGAGAATAGTTACAGGAGGAGGGATGAATGAGCCAATTGTAAACTGGGGATGATTAGGTGACTGTGATGGAATGAGGGCCAGATTAGGATTTCAGCCAGAACACCAGGGTTAAAACCCTACTCTTACAATAAGTACCATTGGATCTTCAGTACACCCACTTAACATCCCATCAGAAAGACAGAACACTACATAAGGCAACGTCCCCAATCACTGCCCTGGGATATACAGTATATATATTTATTTTACGTGAGGAAAGAGTGCCTTCTACTGGCACTCAAACACCACTTCCAGCAGCATCTGGTCTCCCATCCAGGGACCAACCAGGACCAAACCTGCTTAGCTTCAGAGGTAAGCCAGCAGTGGGATGCAGAGTGATATGCTGCTGGCTTGATCTCCTGTGGTCTCAAGAGTCAGGAGTTACACTATTTCAGACTCTAGGGCATTCATTGATCTAGTGATGCCACTTGTGACGTTCATTGTGTATTGATTACAGAATTGTTAAATCTGGATTTTCCATATATCCCACCACTGTTGAAGGGATACAAAACTGGCCTTTTGAGACCTCCACCTCTCTCAGAAAAAACTAAAACAGTTCCTGAAGTGAGCATCACTCAATAAAGTTATATTCAAATGCCAGTATGCGCTTTTGGGTTTTACAGGGTTAATGAACACCACCTCTGTTATGATCAGAAAATCCCACTGGGATTATTACACTTGATTTACAGACCAGAACGATGGTGGTCTCTCTCACTTGAGCCCGCCCATGTGTACTGTCTCGTGCCTCCATGTTGGCTCCGCCAAATATCACACAGTTCATGTGTTACAATAAGGCATATTAAAAATGTCCTTGAGGCTATATGAGGTTCTTTGTGGTTTCTATCTAAGTCACTGACTGTGCAGTTCAAATCCCCAGCAATAAATAAATAATCCTCAATGTTACATTTCTCAATGGTATTAGATGTCTCTAAAACATACCCTCTCAACTGCCACTACTGGGGCATGTACATTTATTAACACATAGCGATGTTTTCATACCACAATCTCACTTTTAATAACCTCCCCTCAACCACCTCTTCAACCTCATATGGCAAAGGCAAAAACCCTTTTGAGAACAGGATAGCCACACCCCCACTTTTTGAGCTTTTATGACTACACACCACTGTCCCCCCCCATCCTGTTGCAACATTACTTCATTTTCAATATTACTATGCGTCTCTTGTAGAAAACTTATGTCACTTCCCTTTCCTTTGATGAACTCATATACCACAGCTCTTTGTTTAACGTCTCTCGCCCCATTTACGTTTAAAGGAGAAATCTTAATACTGCTCATGGCTGATTTTTTTTTACAAAGGAATAGACAGAAAACACAGAATTGAAATCACTTGTCACTCACGTGACAACTTTCTTGAGTCTAATGATTTCAGGGCTTGTCAAACCTCCCCCCGTTATTTTTGACATCAGAAACTTTGCTGATTCAACAAACAAGTCACCTTCAGAAAAAAAATCTGTTACATTATAATCATACATATATTTCTTCCCTTATGTCAATATCAGAAATTGACGTACCTTCTCAATCCCATACCTCCCTTCCACCCCATTTCTCTCGCTATTTTGTTGTGATGCATCATATGACTCACTCTCGCTATCCTCCCCAGAGAAACACCATCACTACAACCTGTTTATCCTCAACTGATTTATCATCTCTACCTTCCTGTTAGAATTAGAACCTTCATCACCCCTTACATTCTTCCTCTTAATCCTCTGTACTTTGAAAACAGCTGCTTCCTTTTCCATTCTTTCAATCTCATCTTGAACTCCATTTTCATTTTCCAACACCGAATCAGCAACCCCAGTCCCAGTCTCACCGGCTGTTCCCCCCTCCCTCTTTACTCTGATCCACCACAATTGCTCCCATAGCCACACTGCTCTCCTTTCCGACTCTACCAACCACATCTGCCCATCTTCTCCCTTCTCCTGAACCCTTAGCATGTTCATCCTTTCGCGGTGGTGCATTAGCTGGACCAGCGCGAGAGCTGCTACCGGGCCCTGTCGCTCGTTCTCTGGACAATAACGTATCAAATGCCCCCCTCTTCCGCAGCCAAAGCGTTTCAGTGATTCACCAGAAGCGTAGAACAGAATCAAATCCGTCAATTTTTAAAACTGAACGCTCAGTTCGTCAGTATCCTTCTTTAAAATCATGTGCACTTGTCTCCTATGAGACACGACATGTTTCAGCAAAGGAGATTAGCATCCAAAAATAACATTTTTTATTGTAGATACAGGTTGACCATGATGAGATAACTCTCCCTCCAACACTTCATCTCTAACAAATGATGACACATTAGAAAGTATAACTTTCTTCACCAGATTCATAAAACGAAATACCGACGTCTGTGTATCCCGCAATACAACACCACTCTCAACTATCGTATTCACCTTAGCAATGAAATCTAAGAATATCACTAGAGTGCTATTCATCCTTGAGGCTGATTTTATGCTATTATACCCAATGATAGCATCCACTGCTAAACTAAATACCCTGCTGAAGCAGGAATATTTACTCTTTGCCACCGACTTAGTTATTCAAACCCCAACCCCCCGCGAGTGGCCATTGCAACTAGTGCCACACGCTGGTTGCTCCTTCACACCACCCCTATACGTGATTAGTAACAGTGAGACAAAAATAACCTTAAAACAACTAAACAATATATATATATATATATATATATATATATATATATATATATATATATATATATATACACACACACACACACACACACACACACACACACACACGCTGAAAACACCGAAAACCCTATATAGTGTAAAAAAATTCAGTCGCTCTCACAATCGCTCCTGCTTCCCGACTCACTCCCAGCATGCACTCCGACGAAAGAGAGAGGGATTGCTTTGGCAATATGTTTCCCAAGCCAAAATAAAACATCTATGAATTGAATATCGATAGAGAGATGTGTGTGAATGAGAGGTGTTTTGTGTGTGAGTGAGAGAGAGAGGTAAAGAGAGCGAGTGAGAGAGAGAGAGATGTGTGTGTGTGTGTGAGTGAGAGAGAGAGAGACGTGTGTGTGTGTGTGAGTGAGAGAGAGAGGTAAAGAGAGCGAGTGAGAGAGAGAGAGAGACGTGTGTGTGTGTGTGTGTGTGTGTGAGTGAGAGAGAGAGGTAAAGAGAGCGAGTGAGAGAGAGAGAGAGACATGTGTGTGTGTGTGTGTGTGAGAGAGAGAGGTAAAGAGAGCGAGTGAGAGAGAGAGAGACGTGTGTGTGAGTGAGAGAGAGAGGTAAAGAGAGAGAGAGGTAAAGAAAGTGAGAGAGAGGTAAAGAGAGCGAGTGAGAGAGAGAGACGTGTGTGTGTGTGAGAGAGAGGTAAAGAGAGCGAGTGAGAGAGAGAGACGTGTGTGTGTGTGTGCTGAAGGTTACTTTTGATTCTAATCTCTCCTGATCTATCCTTCCATCCTCCTCCACTTGTCTTCCTTTCTTTTTCTCTCTCTCTCTCTCTCTCATTCTGTCCTTCCTCCCAGGTCTTTCTGTCACTAAACCATGGCAACTTCCCTGAAAGCACCTTCACCAAACTGACACTTTATGTGTGTGTGTGTGTGTGTGTGTGTGTGTGTGTGTGTGTGTGTGTGTGTGTGTGTGTGTGTGTGCATGTGAGCATGTGAGCATGTGCGTGTGTGGTGTGTGTGTGTGTGTGTGTGTGCGCACTGACACTTTATGTGTTTGTGTGTGTGTGTGTGTGTGTGTGTGTGTGTGTGTGTGTGTGTGTGTGTGTGTGTGTGTGTGTGTGAGCATGTGCGTGTGAGGTAATTGAACTGACACTTTCCAAGAAGTAGAACAAAGTTATTTCAAAGCTAACCCAAACTGTCATTGACATCCATTACTATATGCAATGCCACTCTCTAGACACTGGTTTCCGTCTGGCTGCAAGTCAAATCCCAATGTTTCTACACCCTATTAATTACCGTAGCTGTTAGTGAGGATGAGTGTGTGTGTGTTTGTGTGTGTGTTATGTTTCTGTGTGTGTGTGTGTTTGTGTGTGTCGTGTGTCTGTGTGTGTGTCTGTGTGTTTGTGTGTGTGTTTGTGTGTGTGTTATGTTTCTGTGTGTGTGTGTGTGTGTGTGTGTGTGTGCGTGCTTGCGTGTGTGTGTGACTGCGTGTATCAAATCAAATGTTAAAGGTCGCATATACACACATTTAGCAGATGTTATTGCTGGTGTAGCAAAATGCTTGTGTTTCCAACAGTGCAGTAATATCTAACAATACACACCAATACACACAAATCTAAAAGTGAAACATTGAATTAAGAAATATATAAATATTAGGATGATGCCTGTCATTTTTTCCCGTTAATGTTACGACCGTGGAAATGTTTGTAATGACCTGTCAAACAAACCCCAATTATGTCTGAAATGGGCTGAATGGAATACATTGGCTATAAGAACGTTAAAGCTTCATCTGGGATTTCACACAAAGTCTCAACACTTACATCACAAGTAAAATAATGAAGCTAACTTTATTTTAATGAGTGTTCATTTCTTGTTGAATTAAAAAAAAAGGTTTACAAATTAAATACACTGAAATGAAAACAACTTCAGAAAATGAAGATATAGTGATATTATGTCTGATCTAACAAACAATTTAAAATCTGTTTAGATAGGTGTAATCTAGAACCAAGCCTGTTGATTTTTACACTGTATCCTGATATGTAAAGTCTGTTTAGATAGGTGTAATCTAGAACCAAGCTTGTTGATTTTTACACTGTATCCTGATATGTAAAGTCTGTTTAGATAGGTGTAATCTAGAACCAAGCCTGTTGATTTTTACACTGTATCCTGATATGTAAAGTCTGTTTAGATAGGTGTAATCTAGAACCAAGCCTGTTGATTGTTACACTGTATCCTGATATGTAAAGTCTGTTTAGATAGGTGTAATCTAGAACCAAGCTTGTTGATTTTTACACTGTATCCTGATATGTAAAGTCTGTTTAGATAGGTGTAATCTAGAACCAAGCCTGTTGATTGTTACACTGTATCCTGATATGTAAAGTCTGTTTAGATAGGTGTAATCTAGAACCAAGCCTGTTGCTTTTTACACTGTATCCTGATATGTAAAGTCTGTTTAGATAGGTGTAATCTAGAACCAAGCCTGTTGATTGTTACACTGTATCCTGATATGTAAAGTCTGTTTAGATAGGTGTAATCTAGAACCAAGCCTGTTGATTTTTACACTGTATCCTGATATGTAAAGTCTGTTTAGATAGGTGTAATCTAGAACCAAGCCTGTTGATTGTTACACTGTATCCTGATATGTAAAGTCTGTTTAGATAGGTGTAATCTAGAACCAAGCCTGTTGATTGTTACACTGTATCCTGATATGTAAAGTCTGTTTAGATAGGTGTAATCTAGAAGTCTGTTGATTGTTACACTGAAGGTATCCTGATATTAACACACGTATTGAATTATGCAACAGAACGTGACAACAACAGTAATTAATGAGGCAGTCTAGACAGCGCAGGTGTGTGAGTGCAGGTAGGGTAGACAGACCAAGTGTTTGGTGGTTGCAGCCCTTTTCCACCCTTTTATGTTAATTTCTGAATTTATGCAAATAAATATAAATAAAAATAAAAAACCTGATATAATAACAACATGTTATGTGGGAGTCCATTCTGAGCAAAACATTGTGACAATTTACAAAAAAAATGTAATACCTGATTTCAATCAAAATCCCTGAACATCATTCATTATTTTGTCCATGCAAATAAAATGTTCAAACAAAAGTGTGTGTGTGTGTGTGTGTGTGTGTGTGTGTGTGTGTGTGTGTGTGTGTGTGTGTGTGTGTGTGTGTTGAGTGGGAGGTGGTGAGAGGTATAGAGAGACAGCCTTAGATACTGTAACTATGTGAAACAGACCCCATTTAGCCAATGTGTGATTAACTAACGAGCTCACGGCATTACCAACACATACACACACTCCTCTCTATCTCTATGTACACACACACATATATATACACCCCCCCCACACACACTCCCCCACACAAACATATTTGTGTAATAGTTCATAGACATTGCTTCGGTAAAAGTCCATTCATGCCAATAAAGCATTAATTGAATATTGAATAGAGACAGAGACAAATAATGATTAAGAGCAAATTATGAATGATATGCTCAACAAGACATGGACCACACAAGAATAGGTCCTAATATATACTGTAGCCTACAGAGCCATCATATGTGGTATACTGTATGAAATTTAAAACTGAAAATGTGAAATATATGATAAAAGTATGAAGTGAAAAATGCAATACAGTGTAGAGGGTAGAAGTAGACAGTTGGACAAAGCCATCTGGCTCCAGAGCTCTCTCACACTACAGTATTTGGCTATAGACCTAACACACCCCTCCCTCTGTTCTGTGTTTACGCACACAGTCAATGCATGCACTCCTGTACTTACTTACACACACACACACACACACACACACACACACACACACACACACACACACACACACACACACACACACACACACACACACACACACACACACCTTCACATGCATGCATCCATGCATGCACACATACAGCTCACACTTTCAAATACCTGCCTTCACACGTGCAATCATCCTCACACGCAAACAAACACTTACAGTAGCTTGCAAAAATATTCACCCCCCTTGGCATTTTTCCTATTTTGTTGCCTTACAACCTAGAATTAAAATAGATTTTTGGGGGGGTTTGTATCATTTGATTTACACAACATGCCTACCAACGGGTCATTAAAAACTGTAACATCTTATGCTTCACGGAGTCATGGCTGAACAACGACATACAGCTGGCTGGTTATACGATGTACTGTCAGGATAGAACAGTGGCATCTGGTAAGACAAGGGGCGGCGGTCTATGTATTTTTGTAAACAACAACTGGTGCACGATATCTAAGGAAGTCTCGAGCTATTGCTCGCCTGAGTTTCTCATGATAAGCTGCAGACCACACTACCTACCGAGAGAGTTTTCATCTATATTCTTTGTAGCTGTTTACATACCACCACAGACTGAGGCTGGCACCAAGACAGCATTGAATGAGCTGTATTCTGCCATGAACAAACACGAAAACGCTCACCCAGAGGCAGCACTCCTAGTAGCCGGGAAATGTAATGCCGGGAAACTTAAATCAGTTTTACCAAATTTCTATCAGCATGTTAAATGTGCAACCAGAGGGAAAATAACTCTGGACCACCTATACTCCACACACAGAGATGCATACAAAGCTCTCCCTCGCTCTCCATTTGGCAAATCTGACCATAATTCCATCCTCCTGATTCCTGCTTACAAGCAAAAATTAAAGCAGGAAGCACCAGTGACTAGATCAATAAAAAAGTGGTCAGATGAAGCAGATGCTAAGCTACAGAGCAAGCCCCCTGTTTTGCTAGCACAGACTGGAGTATGTTCCGGGATTCCTCCGATGGCATAGTGGAGTACACCACATCTGTCATTGGAAACATCAATAAGTGTATCGATGACGTCACCCCCACAGTGACCATACATGCATACCCCAACCAGAAGCCATGGATTACAGGCAGTATCCGCACCAAGCTAAAGGCTAGAGCTGACGCTCTCAAGGTGCGGGACTCTAACCCGGGAGCTTATAAGAAATCCTGCTATGCCCTCCGATGAACCATCAAACAGGCAAAGCGTCAACACATGACTAAGATCGAGTCGTACTACACCGGCTCTGACGCTCGTCAGATGTGGCAGGGCCTGCAAACCATTACAGACTACAAAGGGAAGCACAGCCGAGAGCTGCCCAGTGACACGAGCCTACCGTCAAGCTAAACTACTTCTATGCTCGCTTCAAGGCAAATAACAGAGCACCAGCTGTACTGGAAGACTGTGTGATCACGCTCTCTGCAGCTGATGTGAGTAAAACCTTTAGATAGGTCAACATTCACAAAGCCGCAGGACCAGACGGATTTCCAGGACTTGTACTGCGAGCATGCGCTGACCAAATGGCAAGTGTCTTCACTTACATTTTCAACCTCTCCCTGTCCGAGTCTATAATACCAACATGTTTTAAGCAGACCACCATAGTGCCTGTGCCCAAGAACACAAAGGTATCCTGCCTAAATGACTACCGACCTGTAGCCATGAAGTTCTTTGAAAAGCTGGTCATGGCTCACATCAACACCATCATCCCAGAAACCCTAGACCCACTCCAATTTGAATACCACCCCAACAGATCCACAGATGATGCAGTCCCTATTGAACTCCACACTGCCCTTTCCCAACTGGACAAAAGGGAGAGAATGCTATTAATTGACTACAGCTCAGCGTTCAACACCATAGTGCCCTCAATGCTCATCAATAAGCTAAGAACCCTGGGACTAAACACCTCCCTCTGAAACTGGATCCTGGACTTCCTGACGGGCCACCCCCAGGTGGTGAGGGTAGGTAACAACACAGAGCACCTTCTTCCACATGTTTGGTGTGTCTCCCAGGTGGCTTGTGGCAAACTTCAAACAACACTTTTTATGGATATCTTTAAGAAATGGCTTTCTTCTTGCCACTCTTCCATAAAGGCCAGATTTGTGCAATATACGACTGATTGTTGTCCTATGGACAGAGTCTCCCACCTCAGCTGTAGATCTCTGCAGTTCATCCAGAGTGATCATGGGCCTCTTGGCTGCATCTCTGATCAGTCTTCTCCTTGTATGAGCTGAAAGTTTAGAGGGACGGCCAGGTCTTGGTAGATTTGCAAAGCCGAACCTCAACACAGGGGCCCCTCAGGGGTACGTGATCAGCCCCCTCCTGTACTCCCTGTTCACTCATGACTACATGGCAAGGCACGCCGATGACACAACAATGGTAGGCCTGATCACCGACAACAACGAGACAGCCTGTAGGGAGGAGGTCAAAGACCTGGCCGTGTGGTGCCAGGACAACAACCTCTCCCTCAACGTGATCAAGACAAAGGAGATGATTGTGGACTACAGGAAAAAGAGGACCGAGCACGCCCCCATTCTCATCGATGGGGCTGCTGTGGATCAGGTTGAGAGCTTCAAGTTCCTTGGTGTCCACATCACCGACAAACTAACATGGTCCAAGCACACCATGACAGTCGTGAAGCGAGCACGACAAAACCTATTCCCCCTCAGGTGACTGGTATGGGTCCTCAGATCCTCAAAAGTTTCGACAGCTGCACCATCGAGAGCAGCCTGACTGTTTGCATCACTGCCTGGTACGGCAACTGCTTGGCCTCCGACCGCAAGGCACTACAGAGGGTGGGGCGAATGGCCTAGTACATCACTGGGGCCAAGCTTCCTGCCATCCAGGACCTCTATACCAGGCAGTGTCAGAGGAAGGCCC
>NC_056453.1:32296016-32306016 GCF_018296145.1 Oncorhynchus tshawytscha
GGTCCTCCTCTTCCTGTAGTCCACAATCATCTCCTTAGTCTTGGTTACGTTGAGGGAGAGGTTGTTATTCTGGCACCACCCGGCCAGGTCTCTGACCTCCTCCCTATAGGCTGTCTCGTTGTTGTCTGTGATCAGGCCTACCACTGTTGTGTCGTCTCCAAACTTAATGATGGTGTTGGAGTCGTGCCTGGCCTTGCAGTCGTGGGTGAACAGGGAGTACAGGTGGGGACTGAGCACGCACCCCTGGGGAGCTCCAGTGTTTAGGATCACCATAGCAGATGTGTTGCTAGCTACCCTCACCACCTGGGGGCGGCTCGTCAGGAAGCCCAGGATCCAGTTGCAGAGGGAGGTGTTTAGTCCCAGGATCCTTAGCTTAGTGATGAGTTTTGAGGGTACTATGGTGTTGAACGCTGAGCTGTAGTCAATGAATAGCATTCTCACATAGGTGTTGCTTTTGTCCAGGTGTTTTATGTCCAGGTGTTGTCCAGGTTTTTATGAACCACTTACAGTATTTGTTGTTTTTTAAAAGGTTTATGAATAAGATTGGACTTTTGCATCACACTCAAAATGAACTGCAACACTTAAAATACCAAACAAGTGCTGTTCATTTGGCATTTTATATCATTTGATATTTTTCTCATTTTGCAGATGCTCTTATCCAGAGTGACTTTCTGTTGTGATTAGTACTGGTCCTCCGTGGGAATCAAACACACAACCCTGGCGTTGCAATCTCTATGCTCTACCAACGGGCTCTACCAGCCACATGGGACCTCCCTCCCTCCCTCAAATTCACAGCAATAAAAGAGTGATCAAATTTGGATCCTACATCTGTACATAACTTGACATCTGTTATGTTGGCAGACTGGCTTGTTATGAGCCGTTTCCATGGTGAACGGCTTGAGTGTTATTTTCCTATCACACACACACAAAAAGAATGAGTGGATAGCTGTTCCGGTTGAGTGCTTTGTGTGCTCCTGATGCCACTCAATCAAGACTAATATGATAATAATAATCAAATATGAGTGAGTGACTGCAACTATATGTTTACACAGTGTATTATCTAACACTGTGTTATGTCATAGTGATGTAGTGACTGAGGCGGAATCAGCAGGAGTGGGACTTGAACCAGAGACCCTCTAGTTAATGGAGCAATATTTGGCTAACAGCCACAGCAAGGACCTGATTAGGGTTGCAAAAGGTGGGTATATAACTGGAAATATTCTAAGTTTACCAGTAAACTAAACTCAGCAAAAAATAAACGTCCCTTTTTCAGGATCCTGTCTTTCAAAGAAAATTTGTAAAAATCCAAATAACTTCACAGATCTTCATGGTAAAGGGTTTTAACACTGTTTCCCATTGTCACACCCTGACCTTAGAGCTTTATTTCTCTATGTTGGTTTGGTCAGGGTGTGATTTGGGTGGGCATTCTATGTTCTTTTTTCTATGTTTTTGTATTTCTTCGTTTTGGCCGGGTATGGTTCTCAATCAGGGACAGCTGTCTATCGTTGTCTCTGATTGGGAACCATACTTAGGTAGCTTTTTCCCATATGGTTTTTGTGGGTAGTTGTTTTCTGTTTAGTGTTTTGCACCTGACAGGACTGTTTCGGTTTCGGTTATTCACTTTGTTATTTTTGTTTAGTGTTCAGTTTAAATAAAAAGTCATGAACACTTACCACACTGCGCTTTGGTCCGATTCCTCTTCATCTGACGACAACACCCGTTACACCCATGCTTGTTCAATGAACCATAAACAATTAATGAACATGCACCTGTGGAACGGTCGTTAAGGCACTAAGATCTTACAGACGGTAGGCAATTAAGGTCACAGTTATGAAAACTTAGGACTCTAAAGAGGCCTTTCTACTGAATGAAAAACACCAATAGAAAGATGCCCAGGGTCCCTGCAAGAGGCATGTGGACTGCAGATGTGGCCAGGGCAATACATTGCAATGTCCGTACTGTGAGACGCCTAAGACAGTGCTACAGGACGGATCAATCAATCAATCATTTTTTTGTATTTATTTATTCGTTATTTTACCAGGTAAGTTGACTGAGAACATGTTCTCATTCACAGCAACGACCTGGGGAATAGTTACAGTGGAGAGGAGGGGGATGAATGAGCCAATTATAAACTGGGGATTATTAGGTGACTGTGATGGTTTGAGGGCCAGATTGGGAATTTAGCCAGGACACCGGGGTTAACACCCCTACTCTTACAATAAGTGCCATGAGATCTTTAATGACCTCAGAGAGTCAGGACACCCGTTTAACATCCCATCCAAAAGACAGCACCCTACACTGGGATATTTTTTTAGACCAGAGGAAAGAGTACCTCCTACTGGCCCTCCAACACCACTTCCAGCAGCATCTGGTCTCCCATCCAGGAACTGACCAGTACCAACCCTGCTTAGCTTCAGAAGCAAGCCAGCAGTGGTATGCAGGGTGGTATGCTGCTGGCAAATTTATTTATAAAGCCCTTCTTACATCAGCTGATGTCACAAAGTGCTGTACAGAAACCCAGCCTAATACTCCAAACAGCAAGCAGTGCAGGTGTAGAAGCACGGTGGCTAGGAAAAACTCCCTAGAAAGGCCAGAACCTAGGAAGAAACCTAGAGAGGAACCAGGCTATGAAGGGTGGCCAGTCCTCTTCTGGCTGTGCCGGGTGGAGATTATAACAGAACATGGCCAAGATGTTCAAATGTTCATAGATGACAAGCAGGGTCAAATAATAATAATCACAGTGGTTGACAAGGGCGCAACAGGTCAGCACCTCAGGAGGAAATGTCAGTTGGCTTATCATAGCCGATCATTCAGAGTATCTCTACCACTCCTGCTGTCTCTAGAGAGTTGAAAATAGCAGGTCTGGGACAGGTAGCACGTCCGGTGAACAGGTCAGGGTTCCATAGCCGCAGACAGAACAGTTGAAACTGAAGCAGCAGCACATCCAGGTGGACTGGGGACAGCAAAGAGTCATCAGGCCAGGTAGTCCTGAGGCACGGTCCTACGGCTCAGGTCCTCCGAGAGAGAGAGAGAAAGAAAGAAAGAACGAGAGAAAGAAAAATAGAGAGAGAATTAGAGAGAATTAAATTCACTCAGGACACCGGATAAGACAGGAGAAGTACTCCTGATATAACAGGCTGACCCTAGCCCCCCGACACATAAACTACTGCAGCATAAATACTGGAGGATGAGACAGGAGGGGTCGGGAGACACTGTGGCCCCTTCCAACGATACACCCGGACAGGGCCAAACAGGCAGGATATAACCCCACCCACTTTTCCAAAGCACAGCCCCCACCTTACTAGAGGGATATCTTCAACCACCAATTTACCATCCTGAGACAAGGCCGAGTATAGTCCACAAAGATCTCCGCCACGGTACAACCCTTGGGGTGGCGCCCACCCGGACAGGAAGATCACGTCAGTGACTCAACCCACTCAAGTGACGGGCCCCTCCTAGGGATGGCATGGAAGAGCACCAGTAAGCCAGTGACTCAGCCCCTGTAATAGGGTTAGAGGCAGAGAATCCCAGTGGAGAGAGGGGAACCGGCCAGGCAGAGACAGCAAGGGAGGTTGCTCCAGTGCCTTTCCGTTAACCTTCACAATCCTTGGCCAAACTACACTCAATCATAGGACCTACTGAAGAGATGAGTCTTCAATAAAGACTTAAAGTTTGAGACTGAGTCTGCGTCGCTCACATGGATAGGCAGACCATTCCATAACAATTGAGCTCTATAGGAGAAATCCCTGCCTCCAGCTGTTTGCTTAGAAATTCTGATCGCAGTGGCAGACCTCGCAGTGGTATACCACATGTAACAACACCTGCACAGGATCGGTACATCCAAACATCACACCTGCGGGACAGGTACAGGATGGCAACAACAACTGCCCGAGTTACACCAGGAATGCACAATCCCTCCATCAGTGCTCAGACTGTTCGCAATAGGCTGAGAGAGGCTGGACTGAGGGCTTGTAGGCCTGTTGTAAGGCAGCATCATCAGACTGAGCTTGTTGTCATTGCAGGCAATCTCTGTGCGTTACTGGGAAAACATCCTCCTGCCTCATGTGGTACCCTTCCTGCAGGCTCATCCTGACATGACCCTCCAGCATGACAATGCCACCAGCCATACTGATCGTTCTGTGCGTGATTTCCTGCGAGACAGGAATGTCAGTGTTCTGCCATGGCCAGTGAAGAGCCCAGTTCTCAATCCCATTGAGCACGTCTGGGACCTGTTGGATCAAAGTGTGAGGTCTAGGGCCAATCCCCCCAGAAATCTCTGGGAACTTGCAGGTGCCTTGGTGGAAGATTGGGGTAACATCTCACAGCAAGACCTGGAAAATCTGGTGCAGGAGATGCACTGCAGTACTTAATGCAGCTAGTGGCCACACCAGATACTGACTGTTACTTTTGATTTTGACTCCCCCCTTTGTTCAGGGACACATTATTCCATTTTTGTTAGTCACATGTCTGTGGAACTTGTTCAGTTTTATGTCTCAGTTGTTGAATCTTGTTATGTTCAAACAAATTTTTACACATGTTAAGTTTGCTGAAAATAAACACAGTTGACAGTGAGAGGATGTTTCTTTTTTTGCTGAGTTTACCAGAATCTTTCAAGGATTTTATGTAATCTATCACAAGACTTCGAGTGGCCCTTTTGGGCACTTCAGATTATCACAGGTGTTTGTAATTATCTCTGGCCCTCTGTGTTGCCTTATCACTTATCGTGTATATATAAAATCATTAAATTAGATGATTTTGGGAGACAAAAAATGTATGTAAAACATGCTAAATATACACTGAGTGAACTAAACATTAGGAACACCTGCTCTTTCCATGACATAGATTGACCAGGTGAATCCAGGTGAAAGTTATGATCCCTTATTGATGTCACTTGTTAAATCCACTTCAATCAGTGTAGACAAAGGGGAGGAGACTGGTTCGATAAGGATTTTTAAGCCTTGAGAGAATTAAGACATGGATTGTGTATGTGTGCCATTCAGAGGGTGAATGGGCGAGACAAAACATTGAAGTGCCTTTGAATGGGGTATTGTAGTACTGTAGATGCCAGGCGCACCGGTTTGTGTCAAGAACTGCAACACTGCTGGGTTTTTCACATTCAACAGTTTCCCGTTTGTATCAAGAATGGTCCATCATGTGGAGAAAAATTCCTCAATCGGGTTAAGGAAAGGAGAGTATGGGGGTAAGTACAGGGGGGTAAATTGTGGTTGGGCCTGAAACCATGCTTGCACCACTTGAGCATGGTGGAACCTGACATTATCCCACACAATGACATAGGTCATGCCATCAGCTCTACTGACCTGATTTAGCTCATCAAGGAAAGTTACATTCGAACAGCGAGTCATGTGGCTGCCTGCATGTCAATATATAGAGTATTATAGACTAGAGAGCTTTAGATGTTGTTTGACCAAACATTAGAACAGACAAGATGAGTAATCTAAGCAACTTTGACCGTGGCATGATTGTTGATGCCACACATGGTGATTCCAGCATCTCAGAAACAGCTGCCTTCCTGGGATTTTTACTCACTACAGGCTCTAGAGTTTACAGAGACACACTACAGTCTCTAGAGTTTACAGAGACACACTACAGGCTCTAGAGTTTACAGAGACACACTACAGGCTCTAGAGTTTACAGAGACACACTACAGGCTCTAGAGTTTACAGAGACACACTACAGGCTCTAGAGTTTACAGAGACACACTACAGGCTCTAGAGTTTACAGAGACACACTACAGGCTCTAGAGTTTACAGAGACACACTACAGGCTCTAGAGTTTACAGAGACACACTACAGGCTCTAGAGTTTACAGAGAATGGTGAGATAAACAAAACACGTTCAGTGAGCGGCATTTCTGTGGGCAAAACCACCTTGTTAATGAGAGAGGACAGAGGACAATGTCCAGACTCATTCAAGATAACAGAAAGGCCACACATGCTCAAATAACAGCTGTTTAAAACAGTGGTGTGCAGAATGGCATCTCTTAACGTACAACACCATGAATAATTCAGGCTGTTGTGGAGGCAAAAGGGGGTCCTACCCAGTACTAGATAGGTGTACCTAATAAAGTGGCCAGGGAGTGTACAATAATGTCAAATCTGAAAACATGGTCTGGGAAAGTGGTACATGAGACCATAGAAACAGTGTCTGATAAAGAATGATGATGACATATTACATCCATAGATAATATAGTCCAATTGGTTCATGTTCCACGGTAATTGGTGTCAATGGAACTTTCATGATCTAAACATGGAATATTGTTTGTCAGTTTCCATAAAACTATGCATTAAGAGTAATGCAACAGTCACTTATCATTTTGAGCAGTTGTATCAATTGATAGTTAGATCATTGTAATGAAATGAATAGACAGTCATCTCAGATGTAATGTGTGATTGCATTTTGAAATGGTAATACTTTGATGTTCAGTTGTGTCATTTTGAACAGTTGATTTTAGTTCAATGAACAAAGGATCTTAGCTTTATGTGTATTATATCCAAGCATTTGGGAAAAGTGTTAGACTTTTGAAAAATTTGCATTTTGATCAATGACATCAAGGTTCTGAAATTAGTGCCAAAGTGATTGTAAAAAACTGTAAAGTATAAATTACCAAAGGTAGTATCGATTGCCATACTGTAGATTTTCTGTTAATTACCAAAATTACAGAAGATTCCGGTAACTTTGGTAAATTACCGGTAACTTTGCAACCCTAGGCCTGACCAAGACTGTGTTAGCCAGCTGAGCTAAAACCTATAGGTATTATCTACGGGGAGCTAAGGAAAGTCTTCAGGTCTCTTGGTTAGTCATTACAGAAGTGTGTGATGGTGAGGGTTGACAACAGCATCTCTATGATTACACACGAAGATATCATCTCACCTCTGATTGGATGATATCACTGCTTTAGATGTGACATCCAAGGTGTGAGAGAGACCGACCGACCAAGGAGATGTCAAAAGTGATAACTTCTATTCCTTTCTCAGTCCCGCTGTTCTTGTTTTTGAATCATATTCTTTGCTCCACATTCCTCCCCCTCCCTCTCTTTCACTGTCCTGTGTCTGTCTTATGCATGCATGTGTGTGTCTGCCTATGTCTGTGTGGGTGTAGGTGTGAGTGTATGTGTGAGTGGGTTTGTGTGTGTGTGTGTGTTTATGTGTGTGAGTGTAGGTGTGAGTGGGTTTGTGTGTGTGTGTTTGTGTGTGTGTGTTTATGTGTGTGAGTGTAGGTGTGAGTGTATGTGTGAGTGGGTTTGTGTGTGTGTGTGTGTTTATGTGTGTGAGTGTAGGTGTGAGTGGGTTTGTGTGTGTGTGTGTGTGTGTTTGTGTGTGTGAGTGTAGGTGTGAGTGGGTTTGTGTGTGTGTGTTTGTGTGTGTGTGTTTATGTGTGTGAGTGTAGGTGTGAGTGTATGTGTGTGGGTGTGTGTGTGTGTGTGTGTGTGAGAGAGAGTGTAGATGTGATTGTGTGTGTGTCTGTTTGTGTGGGTGTGTGTGTGTGTTTGTGTGTGTGTGTGTGTGAGGGTTTGTGTGTGTGAGTGTATGTGTGTGAGTGTATGTGTGTGTGTGTGTGTGTGTGTGTGTGTCCCTAAGGACTACTAGCGGTGTTTTTGTCTTGTCATGTCTCATTCATCATCTTCATTAGCTTCACATGCAGTGCAGCTGACACACACACACACACACACACATACATACACAAACAAACACACACGCACGTGCGCTCACACACACATTTCTCTGGAAGAACTGAATTACCACAGAAAAGTTCTGTATGTATGTATGTATGTATGTATGTGCGTGCGTGTGTTGCCTACAGATAAAGCTATGCTTCATATTGTACAGTGGTGGTTAAGGTGAAAAGAAGAGGTCAGTTCTGTCTACAGTAACAAGCTGTGCCATTAATCAGACACACTTCTCTGTGTTCTAAATCACCCTCACACACACGCACATACACACACACACACATACCAGCCAGAACACCTCTGATCGACTTCAGTATTCAACGTCTGTCCACGTCCCCGGGATGACGGGAGATGCCTTCAATACCCCTGCCACCAGGGGCAACGTGAGCACCTATTACCATCTTACCACACACACACCCACACCAGCACACACACACACGCACACACCAGCACACACACACACACCAGCACACACACACACACACACACACACACACACACACACACACATACACACCAGCATTCTGCTACCCATGAAAAGCACTCTTTACTGGTTTAAATAGCCGACCAATCAGCCTGTTACCAACCCTTAGTGAAAACGGTGTATGACCAGATACAATACTATTTTACAGAAAATAAATGAACAACAGACTTTCAGCATGCTTATAAGGAAGGGCATTTAACATGCTCGACACTTACACAAATGACTGATGATTGGCTGAGAGACATTGATAATTAAAAGATTGTCGGTGGCTGTTATGTTAGATTTCAGTGCGGCTTTTGACATTAACGATCATACTCTGCTGCTGAAAAAAACATGTGTTATGGCTTTACTTTACACCTCTGGCTATGCCAGGGCAGCTGTGTAGGCTCCTTACTTTTTTCAATCTCACTAATGACCTGCCACTAGCTCTGAGTAAACCATGTGTCTATCTATGCGGATGACACAACAATATATCAGCTACTACAGTGAGTGAAATTACTGCAACACTTAACAAGGGCTTGCTGTCAGTTTCAGAATGGCTGTCAAGAAATAAGTTGTTTTCTAAATATTTCCAAAACTAAAAGCGTTGTATTTGGGACAAATCATTCACTAAACCCTAAACCTCAACTACATATTATAATGAATAATGTGGAAATTGAGCAAGTTGATGTGACTAAACTGCTTGGATTGTAAACAGTTTAGATCAAAACATATTGATGCAACAGTAGCTAAGATGGGGAGAGGTCTGTCCATAGTAAAGCACTGCACTGCCTTCATAACAACAACATCAACAAGGCAGGTCCTACAGGTCCTAGTATTGTTGCACCTGGACTACTGCCCAGGCTTATGGTCAGGTGCCACAAAGAGGGACTTGGGAAAATGACAACTGGCCTAGAGCAGGGCACCACGGCTGACCCTTAAATGTACACATAGAGCTTACATAAATAATATACATGTCAATCTCTCATAGCTCAAAGCAGAGGAGAGTGTTTATCAATATGCTAGCTGCCATGCTCCACACTCTCATGCTCCGAGTGCATGGACCTTCTTCCAGCCAGAACAATGGCAATAGAGACGAAACAAGATGTACACAAAGCAAACATTTTACTTAACAATCAGCTATAATGTAGCTAACTGTAATGATGGGGGGGGGGAGAGTTGGAAGCAGGTGCAGGTGAAACGTTTTAATAAAACAACAAAACCAAGAACATGACACCAACATAAGGCAGTACGCCGATAAACAAGAACAAAACCAACTGGTGAGTGAACCTGGAAGACTGACATATAAAAGGGAATGATGAATGTAATGGAATCCAGGTGTTGATGATTCCCAGGACCGGTGGTTAGCACTCTGGTGACGTCGTACACCGGAGGGGAGGTGCAGGAGCAGACGTGACACTAACCAGATAGTACAACAAGCAAAAAGGACCTGAAACTAATGGGTAGATGCCAATTCTTTGTGGGTAGCTAGCTAGCTAATAATTATTTGTGGCTATCTGGCTAGTTAACAGTAGTAGCTAACTAACAGTAGTAGCTAGCCAGTTAGCCCTATTGACTAACTATGGGTTTGTGATTTATGCACACCACAGTGGGTATTGCTGGTATGTAAACATACCAACATTAACACAGCATGTATTTATTCATGTATCAAGATAAAATCTTATAGTCAGGCAACATATGAGATGTGAATAGGCAACGTACAGAGGGGCAAAAAAGTATTTAGTCAGCCACCAATTGTGCAAATACTTATTTTCCACCATAATTTGCAAATAAATTCATTAAAAATCCTACAATGTGATTTCCTGGATTTTTTCTCTCTCATTTTGTCTG
>NC_056453.1:32311016-32338516 GCF_018296145.1 Oncorhynchus tshawytscha
AGTGTTTTAGCAATGTACAAATGGTTAAAGGACACAAGATAAAATAAATAAGCATAAATATGGGTTGTATTTACAATGGTGTTTGTTCTTCACTGGTTGCCCTTTTCTCGTGGCAACAGGTCACAAATCTTGCTGCTGTGATGGCACACTGTGGAATTTCACCCAGTAGATATGGGAGTTTTTCAAAATTGGATTTGTTTTCGAATTCTTTGTGGATCTGTGTAATCTGAGGGAAATATGTCTCTCTAATATGGTCATACATTGGGCAGGAGTTTAGGAAGTGCAGCTCAGTTTCCACCTCATTTTGTGGGCAGTGAGCACATAGCCTGTCTTCTCTTGAGAGCCATGTCTGCCTACGGCGGCCTTTCTCAATAGCAAGGCTATGCTCACTGAGTCTGTACATAGTCAAAGCTTTCCTTAATTTTGGGTCAGTCACAGTGGTCAGGTATTCTGCCGCTGTGTACTCTCTGTGTAGGGCCAAATAGCATTCTAGTTTGCTCTGTTTTTTTGTTAATTCTTTCCAATGTGTTAAGTAATTATCTTTTTGTTTTCTCATGATTTGGTTGGGTCTAATTGTGCTGTTGTCCTGGGGCTCTGTAGGGTGTGTTTGTGTTTGTGAACAGAGCCCCAGGACCAGCTTGCTTAGTCGGTATCGGCCTAATTCTGCTCTGCATGCATTATTTGGTGTTCTACGTTGTACACGGAGGATATTTTTGCAGAATTCTGCGTGCAGAGTCTCAATTTGGTGTTTGTCCCATTTTGTGAAGTCTTGGTTGGTGAGCGGACCCCAGACCTCACAACCATAAAGGGCAATGGGCTCTAATGACTGATTCAAGTATTTTTAGCCAAATCCTAATTGGTATGTTGAAATTTATGTTTCTTTTGATGGCATAGAATGCCCTTCTTGTCTTGTCTCTCAGATCGTTCACAGCTTTGTGGAAGTTACCTGTGGCGCTGATGTTTAGGCCAAGGTATGTATAGTTTTTTGTGTGCTCTAGGGCAACAGTGTCTAGATGGAATTTGTATTTGTGGTCCTGGTGACTGGACCTTTTTTGGAACACCATTATTTTGGTCTTACTGAGGTTTACTGTCAGGGCCCAGGTCTGACAGAATCTGTGCATAAGATCTAGGTGCTGCTGTAGGCCCTCCTTGGTTGGTGACAGAAGCACCAGATCATCAGCAAACAGCAGACATTTGACTTCGGATTCTAGTAGGATGAGGCCGGGTGCTGCAGACTTTTCTAGTGCCCGCGCCAATTCGTTGATATATATGTTGAAGAGGGTGGGGCTTAAGCTGCATCCCTGTCTAACCCCACGACCCTGTGTGAAGAAATGTGTGTGTTTTTTGCCAATTTTAACCGCACACTTGTTGTTTGTGTACATGGATTTTATAATGTCGTATGTTTTACCCCCAACACCACTTTCCATCAGTTTGTATAGCAGACCCTCATGCCAGACTGAGTCGAAGGCTTTTTTGGAATCAAAAAAGCGTGAGAAGACTTTGCCTTTGTTTTGGTTTGTTTGGTTGTCAATTAGGGTGTGCAGGGTGAATACATGGTCTGTTGTACGGTAATTTGGTAAAAAGCCAATTTGACATTTGCTCAGTACATTGTTTTCATTGAGGAAATGTACGAGTCTGCTGTTAATAATAATGCAGAGGATTTTCCCAAGGTTACTGTTGACACATATTCCACGGTAGTTATTGGGGTCAAATTTGTCTCCACTTTTGTGGATTGGGGTGATCAGTCCTTGGTTCCAAATATTGGGGAAGATGCCAGAGCTAAGTATGATGTTAAAGAGTTTTAGTATAGCCAATTGGAATTTGTTGTCTGTATATTTGATCATTTCATTGAGGATACCATCAACCCCACAAGCCTTTTTGGGTTGGAGGGTTTTTATTTTGTCCTGTAACTCATTCAATGTAATTGGAGAATCCAGTGGTTCTGGTAGTCTTTAATAGTTGATTCTAAGATCTGTATTTGATCATGTATATGTTTTTGCTCTTTATTCTTTGTTATAGAGCCAAAAAGATTGGAGAAGTGGTTTACCCATACATCTCCATTTTGGATAGATAATTCTTCGTGTTGTTGTTTGTTTAGTGTTTTCCAATTTTCCCAGAAGTGGTTAGAGTCTATGGATTCTTCAATTGCATTGAGCTGATTTCTGACATGCTGTTCCTTCTTTTTCCGTAGTGTATTTCTGTATTGTTTTAGTGATTCACCATAGTGAAGGCGTAGACTCAGGTTTTCCGGGTCTCTACGTTTTTGGTTGGACAAGTTTCTCAATTTCTTTCTTAGATTTTTGCATTCTTCATCAAACCATTTGTCATTATTGTTAATTTTATTTGGTTTTCTATTTGAGATTTTTAGATTTGATAGGGAAGCTGAGAGGTCAAATATACTGTTAAGATTTTCTACTGCCAAGTTTACACCTTCACTATTACAGTGGAACGTTTTACCCAGGAAATTGTCTAAAAGGGATTGAATTTGTTGTTGCCTAATTGTTTTTTGGTAGGTTTCCAAACTGCATTCCTTCCATCTATAGCATTTCTTAATGTTACTCAGTTCCTTTGGCTTTGATGCCTCATGATTGAGTATTGCTCTGTTTAAGTAGACTGTGATTTTGCAGGGGTCTGATAGGGGTGTCAGTGGGCTGACTGTGAACGCTCTGAGAGACTCTGGGTTGAGGTCAGTGATAAAGTAGTCTACAGTACTACTGCCAAGAGATGAGCTATAGGTGTACCTACCATAGGAGTCCCCTCGAAGCCTACCGTTGACTATGTACATACCCAGCGTGCGACAGAGCTGCAGGAGTTGTGACCCGTTTTTGGTGGTTATGTTGTCATAGTTGTGCCTAGGGGGGCATATGAGGGAGGGAATGCTGTCACCTCCAGGCAGGTGTTTGTCCCCCTGTGTGCTGAGGGTGTCAGGTTCTTGTCCGGTTCTGGCATTTAGGTCGCCACAGACCAGTACATGTCCCTGGGCCTGGAAATGATTGATTTCCCCCTCCAGGATGGAGAAGCTGTCTTCATTAAAATATGGGGATTCTAGTGGGGGGATATAGGTAGCACACAGGAGGACATTTTTCTCTGTTAGGATCATTTCCTTTTGAATTTCTAGCCAAATGTAGAATGTTCCTGTTTTGATTAATTTAATGGAGTGAGTTAGGTCTGCTCTATACCAAATTAGCATACCCCCTGAGTCCCTTCCCTGTTTCACACCTGGTAGTTTGGTGGATGGGACTACCAGCTCTCTGTAACCTAGAGGGCAACCAGTGGGTCCGTCTCCTCTATACCAGGTTTCTTGCAGGATGACAATGTCTGTATTACCGATTTCTTTGGTGAAGTCCGGGTTTCTGCTCTTTAGGCCAAAGGCAGATGGCCTCAGGCCTTGGATATTCCAGGATAATATAGTGAAGGCTTTTTGTTCCATATAGTGTCCAATGTTGTCTACCCCCCCTCTCTCTCTCTATCTCTCTCTGCCCCCCTCTCTCTCTCTATCTCTCTACCCCCTCTCTCTCTCTATCTCTCTCTACCCCCCTCTCTCTCTATCTCTCTCTACCCCCCCCTCTCTCTCTCTCTCTACCCCCTCTCTCTCTCTATCTCTCTCTGCCCCCCTCTCTCTCTATCTCTCTCTCTCTCTATCTCTCTCTACCCCCTTCTCTCTCTATCTCTCTCTACCCCCTCTCTCTCTCTATCTCTCTACCCCCCCTCTCTCTCTCTATCTCTCTCTACCCCCTCTCCTCTCTATCTCTCTCTACCCCCTCTCTCTCTATCTCTATCTACCCCTCTCTCTCTCTATCTCTCTCTACCCCCCTCTCTCTCTCTATCTCTCTCTACCCCCTCTCTCTCTATCTCTCTCTACCCCCTCTCTCTCTCTATCTCTCTCTACCCCCTCTCTCTCTCTATCTCTCTCTACCCCCCTCTCTCTCTCTATCTCTCTCTACCCCCTCTCTCTCTATCTCTCTCTACCCCCCTCTCTCTCTCTCTATCTCTCTCTACCCCTCTCTCTCTCTATCTCTCTCTACCCCTCTCTCTCTCTCTATCTCTCTCTACCCCCTCTCTCTCTCTCTCTCTCTACCCCCTCTCTCTCTCTCTCTCTCTCTACCCCTCTCTCTCTCTATCTCTCTCTACCCCCTCTCTCTCTCTCTCTCTCTCTACCCCCCTCTCTCTCTCTCTATCTCTCTCTACCCCCTCTCTCTATCTCTCTCTACCCCCTCTCTCTCTCTATCTCTCTCTACCCCCCTCTCTCTATCTCTCTCTACCCCCCGCTCTCTCTCTATCTCTCTCTACCCCCTCTCTCTCTCTATCTCTCTCTCTACCCCCTCTCTCTCTATCTCTCTCTACCCCCTCTCTCTCTATCTCTCTCTACCCCCTCTCTCTATCTCTCTCTATCCCCCTCTCTCTCTATCTCTCTACCCCCTCTCTCTCTCTATCTCTCTCTACCCCCTCTCTCTCTCTCTATCTCTCTCTACCCCCCCTCTCTCTCTATCTCTCTCTACCCCCTCTCTCTCTATCTCTCTCTACCCCTCTCTCTTTTTTTCTCTTCATCTCTTCTTCCTCTGTCTATTTTTGTCCCTTCATTCTTGACCACCTGCAAACTGTCTAATTAGCTCACATCTGTTTCTGCGCTGTTCATTTCATCACACACATGCACACACCAATCTCAGAAGCGCTGCACATGCCTGGCTCCCCCAATTCTTCCTTTATACATTAGATATGCTTCACAATGATGATGACGACGACACCAACAACGACAATGAGGAAGATGATGAAGATGAATGGTGATGATGGTGATGTGATGATGGCGACAACAGTGATGTTTATGTCAACAGTGATGATCACGTCTGTGTGTTTGTCTCTCATCAGGTCTCCGCAGCAGATACTCCTGCAGTGTATGTAGTGTTGTGTTGAACTCCATTGAACAGTACCACGCACACCTCCAGGGCTCCAAGCACCAGAACAAGTAAGTTGATAACACTAACTATGGAGAGAAGTTGATAATACTAACTATGGAGAGAAGTTGATAACACTATGGAGAGAAGTTGATTACACTATGGAGAGAAGTTGATAACACTAACTATGGAGAGAAGTTGATAACACTATGGAGAGAAGTTGATAACACTAACTATGGAGAGAAGTTGATAACACTATGGAGAGAAGTTGATAACACTAACTATGGAGAGAAGTTGATAACACTAACTATGGAGAGAAGTTGATAACACTAAATATGGAGAGAAGTTGATTACACTATGGAGAGAAGTTGATAACACTAACTATGGAGAGAAGTTGATAACACTAACTATGGAGAGAAGTTGATAACACTAAATATGGAGAGAAGTTGATAACACTATGGAGAGAAGTTGATAACACTATATAGAGAAGTTGATAACACTATGGAGAGAAGTTGATAACACTATATAGAGAAGTTGATAACACTAGGGAGATAACACTAACTATGGAGAGATAACACTAACTATGGAGAGAAGTTGATTACACTATGGAGAGAAGTTGATAACACTAACTATGGAGATAAGTTGATAACACTATGGAGAGAAGTTGATAACACTATGGAGAGAAGTTGATAACACTAACTATGGAGAGAAGTTGATAACACTAACTATGGAGAGAAGTTGATAACACTAACTATGGGGGGAAATGATAACACTATCTATGGAGAGAAGTTGATAACACTAACTATGGAGAGAAGTTGATAACACTAACTATGGAGAGAAGTTGATAACACTAACTATGGAGAGAAGTTGATAACACTAACTATGGAGAGAAGTTGATAACACTAACTATGGAGAGAAGTTGATAACACTAACTATGGAGAGAAGTTGATAACACTAACTATGGAGAGAAGTTGATAACACTAACTATGGGGGAAAATGATAACACTATCTATGGAGAGAAGTTGATAACACTAACTATGGAGAGAAGTTGATAACACTAACTATGGAGAGAAGTTGATAACACTAACTATGGAGAGAAGTTGATAACACTAACTATGGAGAGAAGTTGATAACACTAAATATGGAGAGAAGTTGATAACACTATGGAGAGAAGTTGATAACACTATGGAGAGAAGTTGATAACACTAACTATGGAGAGAAGTTGATAACACTAACTATGGAGAGAAGTTGATAACACTAACTATGGGGGGAAATGATAACACTATCTATGGAGAGAAGTTGATAACACTAACTATGGAGAGAAGTTGATAACACTAACTATGGAGAGAAGTTGATAACACTAACTATGGAGAGAAGTTGATAACACTAACTATGGAGAGAAGTTGATAACACTAACTATGGAGAGAAGTTGATTACACTAACTATGGAGAGAAGTTGATAACACTAACTATGGAGAGAAGTTGATTACACTATGGAGAGAAGTTGATTACACTATGGAGAGAAGTTGATAACACTAACTATGGAGAGAAGTTGATAAGAATATGGAGAGAAGTTGATAACACTATGGAGAGAAGTTGATAACACTAACTATGGAGAGAAGATGATTACACTAACTATGGGGGAAAATGATAACACTATCTATGGAGAGAAGTTGATAACACTAACTATGGAGAGAAGTTGATAACACTAACTATGGAGAGAAGTTGATAACACTAACTATGGAGAGAAGTTGATAACACTAACTATGGAGAGAAGTTGATAACACTAAATATGGAGAGAAGTTGATAACACTATGGAGAGAAGTTGATAACACTATATAGAGAAGTTGATAACACTATGGAGAGAAGTTGATAACACTATATAGAGAAGTTGATAACACTAGGGAGAGAAGTTGATAACACTAACTATGGAGAGAAGTTGATTACACTATGGAGAGAAGTTGATAACACTAACTATGGAGATAAGTTGATAAGAATATGGAGAGAAGTTGATAACACTATGGAGAGAAGTTGATAACACTAACTATGGAGAGAAGTTGATAACACTAACTATGGGGGAAAATGATAACACTATCTATGGAGAGAAGTTGATAACACTAACTATGGAGAGAAGTTGATAACACTAACTATGGAGAGAAGTTGATAACACTAACTATGGAGAGAAGTTGATAACACTAACTATGGAGAGAAGTTGATAACACTAACTGTGGAGAGAAGTTGATAACACTATGGAGAGAAGTTGATTACACTAACTATGGGAGAAATGATAACACTATGGAGAGAAGTTGATAACACTAACTATGGAGAGAAGTTGATAACACTATGGAGAGAAGTTGATTACACTAACTATGGAGAGAAGTTGATAACACTATCTATGGAGAGAAGTTGATAACACTAACTATGGAGAGAAGTTGATAACACTAACTATGGAGAGAAGTTGATTACACTATGGAGAGAAGTTGATAACACTAAATATGGAGAGAAGTTGATAACACTATGGAGAGAAGTTGATAACACTATGGAGAGAAGTTGATAACACTAACTATGGAGAGAAGTTGATAACACTAACTATGGAGAGAAGTTGATTACACTATGGAGAGAAGTTGATAACACTAAATATGGAGAGAAGTTGATAACACTATGGAGAGAAGTTGATAACACTATGGAGAGAAGTTGATAACACTAACTATGGAGAGAAGTTGATAACACTAACTATGGAGAGAAGTTGATAACAATATGGAGAGAAGTTGATAACACTATGGAGAGAAGTTGATAACACTAACTATGGAGAGAAGTTGATAACACTAACTATGGAGAGAAGTTGATAACACTAACTATGGGGGAAAATGATAACACTATCTATGGAGAGAAGTTGATAACACTAACTATGGAGAGAAGTTGATAACACTAACTATGGGGGGAAATGATAACACTATCTATGGAGAGAAGTTGATAACACTAACTATGGAGAGAAGTTGATAACACTAACTATGGAGAGAAGTTGATAACACTAACTATGGAGAGAAGTTGATAACACTAACTATGGAGAGAAGTTGATAACACTAACTATGGAGAGAAGTTGATAACACTATGGAGAGAAGTTGATTACACTAACTATGGGAGAAATGATAACACTAACTATGGAGAGAAGTTGATAACAATAACTATGGAGAGAAGTTGATAACAATAACTATGGAGAGACGTTGATAACACTAACTATGGAGAGAAGTTGATAACACTAACTATGGAGAGAAGTTGATAACACTAACTATGGAGAGAAGTTGATAACACTAACTATGGAGAGAAGTTGATAACACTAAATATGGAGAGAAGTTGATAACACTATGGAGAGAAGTTGAAACACTATGGAGAGAAGTTGATAACACTAACTATGGAGAGAAGTTGATAACACTAACTATGGAGAGAAGTTGATAACACTAACTATGGGGAAAATGATAACACTATCTATGGAGAGAAGTTGATAACACTAACTATGGAGAGAAGTTGATAACACTAACTATGGAGAGAAGTTGATAACACTAACTATGGAGAGAAGTTGATAACACTAACTATGGAGAGAAGTTGATAACACTAACTATGGAGAGAAGTTGATAACACTAACTATGGAGAGAAGTTGATAACACTAACTATGGAGAGAAGTTGATAACACTAAATATGGAGAGAAGTTGATAACACTATGGAGAGAAGTTGGAAACACTATGGAGAGAAGTTGATAACACTAACTATGGAGAGAAGTTGATAACACTAACTATGGAGAGAAGTTGATAACACTAACTATGGAGAGAAGTTGATAACACTAACTATGGAGAGAAGTTGATAACACTAACTATGGAGAGAAGTTGATAACACTAACTATGGAGAGAAGTTGATAACACTAACTATGGAGAGAAGTTGATAACACTAACTATGGAGAGAAGTTGATAACACTAACTATGGAGAGAAGTTGATAACACTATGGAGAGAAGTTGATTACACTAACTATGGGAGAAATGATAACACTAACTATGGAGAGAAGTTGATAACAATAACTATGGAGAGAAGTTGATAACAATAACTATGGAGAGACGTTGATAACACTAACTATGGAGAGAAGTTGATAACACTAACTATGGAGAGAAGTTGATAACACTAACTATGGAGAGAAGTTGATAACACTAACTATGGAGAGAAGTTGATAACACTAAATATGGAGAGAAGTTGATAACACTATGGAGAGAAGTTGGAAACACTATGGAGAGAAGTTGATAACACTAACTATGGAGAGAAGTTGATAACACTAACTATGGAGAGAAGTTGATAACACTAACTATGGGGGGAAATGATAACACTATCTATGGAGAGAAGTTGATAACACTAACTATGGAGAGAAGTTGATAACACTAACTATGGAGAGAAGTTGATAACACTAACTATGGAGAGAAGTTGATAACACTAACTATGGAGAGAAGTTGATAACACTAACTATGGAGAGAAGTTGATAACACTAACTATGGAGAGAAGTTGATAACACTAACTATGAGAGAAGTTGATTACACTAACTGGAGAGAAGTTGATAACACTAACTATGGAGAGAAGTTGATAACACTATGGAGAGAAGTTGATAACAATAACTATGGAGAGAAGTTGATTACACTATGGAGAGAAGTTGATAACACTAACTATGGAGAGAAGTTGATAACACTAACTATGGAGAGAAGTTGATAACACTATGGAGAGAAGTTGATAACACTATGGAGAGAAGTTGATAACACTAACTATGGAGAGAAGTTGATAACACTATGGAGAGAAGTTGGAAACACTATGGAGAGAAGTTGATAACACTAACTATGGAGAGAAGTTGATAACACTAACTATGGAGAGAAGTTGATAACACTAACTATGGAGAGAAGTTGATAACACTAACTATGGAGAGAAGTTGATAAGAATATGGAGAGAAGTTGATAACACTATGGAGAGAAGTTGATAACACTAACTATGGAGAGAAGATGATTACACTAACTATGGGGGAAAATGATAACACTATCTATGGAGAGAAGTTGATAACACTAACTATGGAGAGAAGTTGATAACACTAACTATGGAGAGAAGTTGATAACACTAACTATGGAGAGAAGTTGATAACACTAACTATGGAGAGAAGTTGATAACACTAAATATGGAGAGAAGTTGATAACACTATGGAGAGAAGTTGGAAACACTATGGAGAGAAGTTGATAACACTAACTATGGAGAGAAGTTGATAACACTAACTATGGAGAGAAGTTGATAACACTAACTATGGGGGGAAATGATAACACTATCTATGGAGAGAAGTTGATAACACTAACTATGGAGAGAAGTTGATAACACTAACTATGGAGAGAAGTTGATAACACTAACTATGGAGAGAAGTTGTAAGTTGATAACACTAACTATGGAGAGAAGTTGATAACACTAACTATGGAGAGAAGTTGATAACACTATGGAGAGAAGTTGATTACACTAACTATGGGAGAAATTGATAACACTAACTATGGAGAGAAGTTGATAACACTAACTATGGAGAGAAGTTGATAACAATAACTGGATAACACTAACTATGGAGAGAAGTTGATAACACTAACTATGGAGAGAAGTTGATAACACTAACTATGGAGAGAAGTTGATAACACTAACTATGGAGAGAAGTTGATAACACTAACTATGGAGAGAAGTTGATAACACTAACTATGGAGAGAAGTTGATAACACTATGGAGAGAAGTTGATAACACTAACTATGGAGAGAAGTTGATAACACTAACTATGGAGAGAAGTTGATAACACTAACTATGGAGAGAAGTTGATAACACTAACTATGGAAATGATAACACTAGAGAGTTGATAACACTATGGAGAGAAGTTGATTACACTAACTGGAGAGAAGTTGATAACACTATGGAGAGAAGTTGATAACACTAACTATGGAGAGAAGTTGATAACACTAACTATGGAGAGAAGTTGATAACACTATGGAGAGAAGTTGGAAACACTATGGAGAGAAGTTGATAACACTAACTATGGAGAGAAGTTGATAACACTAACTATGGAGAGAAGTTGATAACACTAACTATGGAGAGAAGTTGATTACACTATGGAGAGAAGTTGATAACACTAACTATGGAGAGAAGTTGATAAGAATATGGAGAGAAGTTGATAACACTATGGAGAGAAGTTGATAACACTAACTATGGAGAGAAGTTGATAACACTAACTATGGGGAAAATGATAACACTATCTATGGAGAGAAGTTGATAACACTAACTATGGAGAGAAGTTGATAACACTAACTATGGAGAGAAGTTGATAACACTAACTATGGAGAGAAGTTGATAACACTAACTATGGAGAGAAGTTGATAACACTAACTATGGAGAGAAGTTATAACACTAAATATGGAGAGAAGTTGATAACACTATGGAGAGAAGTTGGAAACACTATGGAGAGAAGTTGATAACACTAACTATGGAGAGAAGTTGATAACACTAACTATGGAGAGAAGTTGATAACACTAACTATGGGGGAAAGTTGATAACACTATCTATGGAGAGAAGTTGATAACACTAACTATGGAGAGAAGTTGATAACACTAACTATGGAGAGAAGTTGATAACACTAACTATGGAGAGAAGTTGATAACACTAACTATGGAGAGAAGTTGATAACACTAACTATGGAGAGAAGTTGATAACACTAACTATGGAGAGAAGTTGATTACACTATGGAGAGAAGTTGATTACACTAACTGGAGAGAAGTTGATAACACTAACTATGGAGAGAAGTTGATAACACTAACACTATGGAGAGAAGTTGATTACACTATGGAGAGAAGTTGATAACACTATGGAGAGAAGTTGATAACACTAACTATGGAGAGAAGTTGATAACACTAACTATGGAGAGAAGTTGATAACACTAACTATGGGGAAAATGATAACACTATCTATGGAGAGAAGTTGATAACACCAACTATGGAGAGAAGTTGATAACACTAACTATGGAGAGAAGTTGATTACACTATGGAGAGAAGTTGATAACACTAACTATGGAGAGAAGTTGATAAGAATATGGAGAGAAGTTGATAACACTATGGAGAGAAGTTGATAACACTAACTATGGAGAGAAGATGATTACACTAACTATGGGGGAAAATGATAACACTATCTATGGAGAGAAGTTGATAACACTAACTATGGAGAGAAGTTGATAACACTAACTATGGAGAGAAGTTGATAACACTAAATATGGAGAGAAGTTGATAACACTAACCATGGAGAGAAGTTGATAACACTAAATATGGAGAGAAGTTGATAACACTATGGAGAGAAGTTGATAACACTATGGAGAGAAGTTGATAACACTAACTATGGAGAGAAGTTGATAACACTAACTATGGAGAGAAGTTGATAACACTAACTATGGGGGAAATGATAACACTATCTATGGAGAGAAGTTGATAACACTAACTATGGAGAGAAGTTGATAACACTAACTATGGAGAGAAGTTGATAACACTAACTATGGAGAGAAGTTGATAACACTAACTATGGAGAGAAGTTGATAACACTAAATATGGAGAGAAGTTGATAACACTATGGAGAGAAGTTGATAACACTAACTATGGAGAAATTGATAACACTAACTATGGAGAGAAGTTGATAACACTAACTATGGAGAGAAGTTGATAACAATAACTATGGAGAGAAGTTGATAACACTAACTATGGAGAGAAGTTGATAACACTAAGAGAAGTTGATTACACTATGGAGAGAAGTTGATAACACTAACTATGGAGAGAAGTTGATAAGAATATGGAGAGAAGTTGATAACACTATGGAGAGAAGTTGATAACACTAACTATGGAGAGAAGATGATTACACTAACTATGGGGAAAATGATAACACTATCTATGGAGAGAAGTTGATAACACTAACTATGGAGAGAAGTTGATAACACTAACTATGGAGAGAAGTTGATAACACTAACTATGGAGAGAAGTTGATAACACTAACTATGGAGAGAAGTTGATAACACTATGGAGAGAAGTTGATTACACTACGGAGAGAAGTTGATAACACTATGGAGAGAAGTTGATAACACTAACTATGGAGAGAAGTTGATAACACTAACTATGGAGAGAAGTTGATAACACTATGGAGAGAAGTTGATAACACTATGGAGAGAAGTTGATAACACTAACTATGGAGAGAAGTTGATAACACTATGGAGAGAAGTTGATAACACTATGGAGAGAAGTTGATAACACTAACTATGGAGAGAAGATGATTACACTAACTATGGGGGAAAATGATAACACTATCTATGGAGAGAAGTTGATAACACTAACTATGGAGAGAAGTTGATAACACTAACTATGGAGAGAAGTTGATAACACTAACTATGGAGAGAAGTTGATAACACTAACTATGGAGAGAAGTTGATAACACTAACTATGGAGAGAAGTTGATAACACTAAATATGGAGAGAAGTTGATAACACTATGGAGAGAAGTTGGAAACACTATGGAGAGAAGTTGATAACACTAACTATGGAGAGAAGTTGATAACACTAACTATGGAGAGAAGTTGATAACACTAACTATGGGGGGAAATGATAACACTATCTATGGAGAGAAGTTGATAACACTAACTATGGAGAGAAGTTGATAACACTAACTATGGAGAGAAGTTGATAACACTAACTATGGAGAGAAGTTGATAACACTAACTATGGAGAGAAGTTGATAACACTAACTATGGAGAGAAGTTGATAACACTAACTATGGAGAGAAGTTGATTACACTATGGAGAGAAGTTGATTACACTATGGAGAGAAGTTGATAACACTAACTATGGAGAGAAGTTGATAACACTATGGAGAGAAGTTGATTACACTACGGAGAGAAGTTGATAACACTATGGAGAGAAGTTGATAACACTAACTATGGAGAGAAGTTGATAACACTAACTATGGAGAGAAGTTGATAACACTAACTATGGGGGAAAATGATAACACTATCTATGGATAGAAGTTGATAACACTATTTATGGATAGAAGTTGATAACACTAACTATGGAGAGAAGTTGATTACACTATGGAGAGAAGTTGATAACACTAACTATGGAGAGAAGTTGATAAGAATATGGAGAGAAGTTGATAACACTATGGAGAGAAGTTGATAACACTAACTATGGAGAGAAGATGATTACACTAACTATGGGGGAAAATGATAACACTATCTATGGAGAGAAGTTGATAACACTAACTATGGAGAGAAGTTGATAACACTAACTATGGAGAGAAGTTGATAACACTAAATATGGAGAGAAGTTGATAACACTAACTATGGAGAGAAGTTGATAACACTAAATATGGAGAGAAGTTGATAACACTATGGAGAGAAGTTGATAACACTATGGAGAGAAGTTGATAACACTAACTATGGAGAGAACACTAACTATGGAGAGAAGTTGATAACACTAACTATGGAGAGAAGTTGATAACACTAACTATGGAGAGAAGTTGATAACACTAACTATGGAGAGAAGTTGATAACACTAACTATGGAACTTGATAACACTAACTATGGAGAGAAGTTGATAACACTAACTATGGAGATAAGTTGATAACACTAACTATGGAGAGAAGTTGATAACACTATGGAGAGAAGTTGATTACACTAACTATGGGAGAAATGATAACACTAACTATGGAGAGAAGTTGATAACAATAACTATGGAGAGAAGTTGATAACAATAACTATGGAGAGAAGTTGATAACACTAACTATGGAGAGAAGTTGATTACACTATGGAGAGAAGTTGATTACACTATGGAGAGAAGTTGATAACACTAACTATGGAGAGAAGTTGATAAGAATATGGAGAGAAGTGTATAACACTATGGAGAGAAGTTGATAACACTAACTATGGAGAGAAGATGATTACACTAACTATGGGGGAAAATGATAACACTATCTATGGAGAGAAGTTGATAACACTAACTATGGAGAGAAGTTGATAACACTAACTATGGAGAGAAGTTGATAACACTAACTATGGAGAGAAGTTGATAACACTAACTATGGAGAGAAGTTGATAACACTAAATATGGAGAGAAGTTGATAACACTATGGAGAGAAGTTGATAACACTATGGAGAGAAGTTGATAACACTATATAGAGAAGTTGATAACACTAGGGAGAGAAGTTGATAACACTAACTATGGAGAGAAGTTGATTACACTATGGAGAGAAGTTGATAACACTAACTATGGAGATAAGTTGATAAGAATATGGAGAGAAGTTGATAACACTATGGAGAGAAGTTGATAACACTAACTATGGAGAGAAGTTGATAACACTAACTATGGGGGAAAATGATAACACTATCTATGGAGAGAAGTTGATAACACTAACTATGGAGAGAAGTTGATAACACTAACTATGGGGAGAAGTTGATAACACTAACTATGGAGAGAAGTTGATAACACTAAATATGGAGAGAAGTTGATAACACTATGGAGAGAAGTTGATAACACTATGGAGAGAAGTTGATAACACTAACTATGGAGAGAAGTTGATAACACTAACTATGGAGAGAAGTTGATAACAATATGGAGAGAAGTTGATAACACTATGGAGAGAAGTTGATAACACTATGGAGAGAAGTTGATAACACTAACTATGGGGGAAAATGATAACACTATCTATGGAGAGAAGTTGATAACACTAACTATGGAGAGAAGTTGATAACACTAACTATGGGGGGAAATGATAACACTATCTATGGAGAGAAGTTGATAACACTAACTATGGAGAGAAGTTGATAACACTAACTATGGAGAGAAGTTGATAACACTATGGAGAGAAGTTGATTACACTAACTATGGGAGAAATGATAACACTAACTATGGAGAGAAGTTGATAACAATAACTATGGAGAGAAGTTGATAACAATAACTATGGAGAGAAGTTGATAACACTAACTATGGAGAGAAGTTGATTACACTATGGAGAGAAGTTGATTACACTATGGAGAGAAGTTGATAACACTAACTATGGAGAGAAGTTGATAACACTATGGAGAGAAGTTGATAACACTATGGAGAGAAGTTGATAACACTAACTATGGAGAGAAGTTGATAACACTATGGAGAGAAGTTGATAACACTATGGAGAGAAGTTGATAACACTAACTATGGAGAGAAGATGATTACACTAACTATGGGGGAAAATGATAACACTATCTATGGAGAGAAGTTGATAACACTAACTATGGAGAGAAGTTGATAACACTAACTATGGAGAGAAGTTGATAACACTAACTATGGAGAGAAGTTGATAACACTAACTATGGAGAGAAGTTGATAACACTAACTATGAAGTTGATAACACTAACTATGGAGAGAAGTTGATAACACTAACTATGGAGAGAAGTTGATAACACTAACTATGGAGAGAAGTTGATAACACTATGGAGAGAAGTTGATTACACTAACTATGGGAGAAATGATAACACTAACTATGGAGAGAAGTTGATAACAATAACTATGGAGAGAAGTTGATAACAATAACTATTGAGAGAAGTTGATAACACTAACTATGGAGAGAAGTTGATTACACTATGGAGAGAAGTTGATTACACTATGGAGAGAAGTTGATAACACTAACTATGGAGAGAAGTTGATAACACTATGGAGAGAAGTTGATTACACTACGGAGAGAAGTTGATAACACTATGGAGAGAAGTTGATAACACTAACTATGGAGAGAAGTTGATAACACTAACTATGGAGAGAAGTTGATAACACTAACTATGGGGGAAAATGATAACACTATCTATGGATAGAAGTTGATAACACTATCTATGGATAGAAGTTGATAACACTAACTATGGAGAGAAGTTGATTACACTATGGAGAGAAGTTGATAACACTAACTATGGAGAGAAGTTGATAAGAATATGGAGAGAAGTTGATAACACTATGGAGAGAAGTTGATAACACTATGGAGAGAAGTTGATAACACTAACTATGGAGAGAAGTTGATAACACTAACTATGGAGAGAAGTTGATAACACTAAATATGGAGAGAAGTTGATAACACTATGGAGAGAAGTTGATAACACTATGGAGAGAAGTTGATAACACTAACTATGGAGAGAAGTTGATAACACTAACTATGGAGAGAAGTTGATAACACTAACTATGGGGGGAAATGATAACACTATCTATGGAGAGAAGTTGATAACACTAACTATGGAGAGAAGTTGATAACACTAACTATGGAGAGAAGTTGATAACACTAACTATGGAGAGAAGTTGATAACACTAACTATGGAGAGAAGTTGATTACACTAACTATGGGAGAAATGATAACACTAACTATGGAGAGAAGTTGATAACACTAACTATGGAGAGAAGTTGATAACACTATGGAGAGAAGTTGATTACACTAACTATGGGAGAAATGATAACACTAACTATGGAACACAATAACTATGGAGAGAAGTTGATAACACTATGGAGAGAAGTTGATAACACTAACTATGGAGAGAAGGAGAGAAGTTGATAACACTAACTGGAGAGAAGTTGATAACACTAACTATGGAGAGAAGTTGATAACACTAACTATGGAGAGAAGTTGATAACACTATGGAGAGAAGTTGATTGATAACACTAACTATGGAGAGAAGTTGATAACACTAACTATGGAGAGAAGTTGATAACACTATGGAGAGAAGTTGATAACTATGGAGAGAAGTTGATAACACTATGGAGAGAAGTTGATTACACTAACTATGGGAGAAATGATAACACTAACTATGGAGAGAAGTTGATAACACTATGGAGAGAAGTTGATAACAATAACTATGGAGAGAAGTTGATAACACTATGAAGAGAAGTTGATAACACTAACTATGGGGGGAAATGATAACACTATCTATGGAGAGAAGTTGATAACACCATGGAGAGAAGTTGATAACACTAACTATGGAGAGAAGTTGATTACACTATGGAGAGAAGTTGATAAGAATATGGAGAGAAGTTGATAACACTATAGAGAGAAGTTGATAACACTAACTATGGAGAGAAGTTGATAACACTAACTATGGGGGAAAATGATAACACTATCTATGGAGAGAAGTTGATAACACTAACTATGGAGAGAAGTTGATAACAATAACTATGGAGAGAAGTTGATAACAATAACTATGGAGAGAAGTTGATAACACTATGGAGAGAAGTTGATAACACTATGGAGAGAAGTTGATACCACGAACTGTGGAGAGAAGTTGATAACACTATGAAGAGAAGTTGATAACACTAATTATGGGGGGAAATGATAACACTATCTATGGAGAGAAGTTGAAAACACTATGGAGAGAAGTTGATACCACGAACTGTGGAGAGAAGTTGATAACACTAATTATGGGGGAAAATGATAACACTATCTTTGGAGAGAAGTTGATAACACTGGAGAGAAGTTGATAACACTAACTATGGAGAGAAGTTGATAACACTAGGGAGGGAAGTTGATAACACTATGGAGAGAAGTTGATAACACTATGGAGAGAAGTTGATACCACTAACTATGGGGGGAAATGATAACACTATCTATGGAGAGAAGTTGATAACACTATCTATGGAGAGAAGTTGATAACACAATGGAGAGAAGTTGATAACACTAACTATGGAGAGAAGTTGATAACACTATGGAGAAAAGTTGATAACACTATGGAGAAAAGTTGATAACACTATAGAGAGAAGTTGACAACACTGCTTCTGTCCTGAACCAAGGAGGGCCTACAGCAGCACCCACATTTTTTACACAGATTCTGCCAGACCTGGGCCCTGTCAGTACATCTCAGTAAGACCAAAGTAATGGTGTTCCAAAAAAGCTCTATTTGCAGGACCGCAAGTACAACTTCCATCTAGACACTGTTGCCCTAGAGCTCACAAAAAAACTGTACATACCTCGCCCTAAACATCAGCGCCACCAAAGCTGTGAACGGTCTGAGAGACAAGGCAAGAAGGGCCATCTATGCCATCAAAAGGAACATAAAATTCATCATATCAATTAGGATCTGGCTAAAAATACTTGAATCAGTTATAGAACCCATTGTCCTTTATGGTTGTGAGGTCTGCAGAGCAGAATTAGGCCGATACCCACTAATTATCAAAGTCCAGAAAAGAGCTGTTAAATTCTACAACCCCTGAAAAGGAAGCGATTCCAAAACCTTCCATAACAATGCCGTCACCGACAGAGAGATGAACCTGGAGAAGAGTCCCTTAAGCAAGCTGATCCTGGGGCTCTGTTCACAAACTCAAACAGACCCCACAGAGCCCCAGGACAGCAACACAATTAGACCCAACCAAATCATGAGAAAAAAAACACTCACGCGGTTCTGCTCTCTGCATCCTCCCACTGAGAGTTGCTCAGCAACATGTTGCCTGTCAAGGAAGAATTGATCTGTGTGTGTGTGTGTGTGTGTGTGTGTGTGTGTGTGTGTGTGTGTGTGTGTGTGTGTGTGTGTGTGTGTGTGTGTGTGTGTGTGTGTGTGTGTGTGTGTGTGTGTGTGTGTGTGTGTGTGTGTGTGTGTGTGTGCAAATGCTTTACATTTGTGTGTGTATAATGATACTGTCTTGAACAGACCAATTCCATACAGCAGACTATAAAATCGTTCCATAGCTGGTAAATGAAGTAAGAGGGGATTTATCTGCAGAGACAAACAAGCACTAATGTGAGAGAAATTGATTTCTGGAGGCCGGAAAAGATAATGATAGTAGTCTAATATAAGACATGAATTCATTATGAACTCAGCTGTGACTGTGGTTGGAGGCAGTGTGTGTGTGTGTGTGTGTGTGTGTGTGTGTGTGTGTGTGTGTGTGTGTGTTTAACTATACTTAATTATACAACATTTGACTAACTGGGGACATTTTGTTAGTCCCCACAAGGTAAAATTCTAGTTCCAAGGGGTTTAGGCTTAAGTTTAGAATTACTGTTAGGGTTAGAATAGGAGCTAGGGTTAGAATTAGGTTTAGGGTTAGGAGCTAAGGTTAGATTTAGGGTTAGGGTTAGGAGTTAGGAGTTAGGGTTAGGAGCTAGGGTTTGTTTTAGGGTTAGGGTTAGGAGCTAGGGTTAGATTTAGGGTTAGGGTTAGGAGCTAGGGTTAGATTTAGGCCAGGCCAGGAGCCAGGGTTTGTTTTAGGGTTAGGGTTAGGAGCTAGGGTTAGGGTTAGGAGTTAGGGTTAGATTTAGGGTTAGGGTTAGGAGTTAGGAGTTAGGGTTAGGAGCTAGGGTTTGTTTTAGGGTTAGGGTTAGGAGCTAGGGTTAGATTTGGGGTTAGGGTTAACATTAGATTTTCATTAGGATTTTGAATGGGACTGAATTAGTTACACATGTCTGTGTGTGCATGCGTGCGTGTTTGTAGTTTGAGGTAGTATCCCTAATGATGTATAAAGTGATGGGAATGAAAGGCCTTTTAAAGACAGATCCGTCTGAAACCAAGTGTATGAGACAACAGCTCTTTCATGGTGGCTTTTGGGGAGAGTTGGATCGACTTTGTCTTAAATGTCTGAGTAGATTCTCCAGCTCACGTCGCTGTCATGATGAATTATGGAATTGGTGGTGCCAGCCAAACTCACTGTGACAGTTTAACTACCTCTCGCAGACAGAGAGGGGAAGAAAGAGGAAGACAGAGAGGGGAAGAAAGAGGAAGACAGAGAGGGGAGGAAAGAGGAAGGCAGAGAGGGGAAGAAAGAGGAAGACAGAGAGGGGAGGAAAGAGGAAGACAGAGAGGGGAAGAAAGAGGAAGACAGAGAGGGGAAGAAAGAGGAAGACAGAGAGGGGAGGAAAGAGGAAGACAGAGAGGGGAAGAAAGAGGAAGACAGAGAGGGGAGGAAAGAGGAAGACAGAGAAGGGAAGAAAGAGGAAGACAGAGAGGGGAAGAAAGAGGAAGACAGAGAGGGGAGGAAAGAGGAAGACAGAGAAGGGAAGAAAGAGGAAGACAGAGAGGGGAAGAAAGAGGAAGACAGAGAGGGGAGGAAAGAGGAAGGCAGAGAGGGGAGGAAAGAGGAAGACAGAGAGGGGAAGAAAGAGGAAGACAGAGAGGGAGGAAAGAGGAAGACAGAAGGGGAAGAAAGAGGAAGACAGAGAGGGGAGGAAAGAGGAAGACAGAGAGGGGAAGAAAGAGGAAGACAGAGAGGGGAGGAAAGAGGAAGACAGAGAGGGGAAGAAAGAGAGGGAGGAAAGAGGAAGGCAGAGAGGGGAGGAAAGAGGAAGACAGAGAGGGGAGGAAAGAGGAAGACAGAGAGGGGAAGAAAGAGGAAGACAGAGAGGGGAGGAAAGAGGAAGAGAGGAGAGGAAAGAGGAAGACAGAGAGGGGAAGAAAGAGGAAGACAGAGTGGGGAGGAAAGAGGAAGACAGAGAGGGGAAGAAAGAGGAAGACAGAGAGGGGAGGAAAGAGGAAGACAGAGAGGGGAAGAAAGAGGAAGACAGAGAGGGGAGGAAAGAGGAAGACAGAGAAGGGAAGAAAGAGGAAGACAGAGAGGGGAAGAAAGAGGAAGACAGAGAGGGGAGGAAAGAGGAAGGCAGAGAGGGGAGGAAAGAGGAAGACAGAGAGGGGAAGAAAGAGGAAGACAGAGAGGGGAGGAAAGAGGAAGACAGAAGGGGAAGAAAGAGGAAGACAGAGAGGGGAGGAAAGAGGAAGACAGAGAGGGGAAGAAAGAGGAAGACAGAGAGGGAGGAAAGAGGAAGACAGAGAGGGGAAGAAAGAGAGGGGAGGAAAGAGGAAGGCAGAGAGGGGAGGAAAGAGGAAGACAGAGAGGAGAGGAAAGAGGAAGACAGAGAGGGGAGGAAAGAGGAAGACAGAGAGGGGAAGAAAGAGAGGGGAGGAAAGAGGAAGACAGAGAGTAAGAAAGAGGAAGACAGAGAGGGGAGGAAAGAGGAAGACAGAGAGGGAAGAAAGAGGAAGACAGAGAGGGGAGGAAAGAGGAAGACAGAGAGGGAAGAAAGAGGAAGACAGAGAGGGGAGGAAAGAGGAAGACAGAGAAGGGAAGAAAGAGGAAGACAGAGAGGGGAAGAAAGAGGAAGACAGAGAGGGGAGGAAAGAGGAAGACAGAGAAGGGAAGAAAGAGGAAGACAGAGAGGGGAAGAAAGAGGAAGACAGAGAGGGGAGGAAAGAGGAAGGCAGAGAGGGGAGGAAAGAGGAAGACAGAGAGGGGAAGAAAGAGGAAGACAGAGAGGGGAGGAAAGAGGAAGACAGAAGGGGAAGAAAGAGGAAGACAGAGAGGGGAGGAAAGAGGAAGACAGAGAGGGAAGAAAGAGGAAGACAGAGAGGGGAGGAAAGAGGAAGACAGAGAGGGGAAGAAAGAGAGGGGAGGAAAGAGGAAGGCAGAGAGGGGAGGAAAGAGGAAGACAGAGAGGGGAGGAAAGAGGAAGACAGAGAGGGAAGAAAGAGGAAGACAGAGAGGGGAGGAAAGAGGAAGAGAGGAGAGGAAAGAGGAAGACAGAGAGGGGAAGAAAGAGGAAGACAGAGTGGGGAGGAAAGAGGAAGACAGAGAGGGGAAGAAAGAGGAAGACAGAGAGGGGAGGAAAGAGGAAGACAGAGAGGGAAGAAAGAGGAAGACAGAGAGGGAGGAAAGAGGAAGACAGAGAAGGGAAGAAAGAGGAAGACAGAGAGGGGAAGAAAGAGGAAGACAGAGAGGGAGGAAAGAGGAAGGCAGAGAGGGGAGGAAAGAGGAAGACAGAGAGGGAAGAAAGAAAGAGGAAGACAGAGAGGGGAGGAAAGAGGAAGACAGAAGGGGAAGAAAGAGGAAGACAGAGAGGGGAGGAAAGAGGAAGACAGAGAGGGGAAGAAAGAGGAAGACAGAGAGGGAGGAAAGAGGAAGACAGAGAGGGGAAGAAAGAGAGGGGAGGAAAGAGGAAGGCAGAGAGGGGAGGAAAGAGGAAGACAGAGAGGAGAGGAAAGAGGAAGACAGAGAGGGGAGGAAAGAGGAAGACAGAGAGGGGAAGAAAGAGAGGGGAGGAAAGAGGAAGACAGAGAGTAAGAAAGAGGAAGACAGAGAGGGGAGGAAAGAGGAAGACAGAGAGTAAGAAAGAGGAAGACAGAGAGTGGAAGAAAGCGGAAGACAGAGAGGGGAGGAAAGAGGAAGACAGAGAGGGGAGGAAAGAGGAAGACAGAGAGGGGAGGAAAGAGGAAGACAGAGAGTGGAAGACAGAGAGAAGAGAGAGTAGAGAGAGAGAGAGACAGAGAGAAGAGAGAGAGAGACAGAGAGAAGAGAGAGAGAAGAGAGAGAGACAGAGAGAAGAGAGAGAGAGAGTAAACCTCAGTAAGACCAAAATAATGGTGTTCCAAAAAAGGTCCAGTCACCAGGACCACAAATACAAATTCCATCTAGACACTGTTGCCCTAGAGCACACAAAAAACTATACATACCTTGGCCTAAACATCAGCGCCACAGGTAACTTCCACAAAGATGTGAACGATCTGAGAGACAAGGCAAGAAGGGCATTCTATGCCATCAAAAGAAACATACATTTCAACATACCAATTAGGATTTGGCTAAAAATACTTGAATCAGTCATAGAGCCCATTGCCCTTTATGGTTGTGAGGTCTGGGGTCCGCTCACCAACCAAGACTTCACAAAATGGGACAAACACCAAATTGAGACTCTGCACGCAGAATTCTGCAAAAATATCCTCCGTGTACAACGTAGAACACCAAATAATGCATGCAGAGCAGAATTAGGCCGATACCCACTAATGATCAAAATCCAGAAAAGAGCCGTTAAATTCTACAGCCACCTAAAAGGAAGCGATTCACAAACCTTCCATAACAAAGCCATCACCTACAGAGAGATGAACCTGGAGAAGAGTCCCCTAAGCAAGCTGGTCCTGGGGTTCTGTTCACAAACACAAACACACCCTACAGAGCCCCAGGACAACAGCACAATTAGACCCAACCAAATCATGAGAAAACAAAAAGATAATTACTTAACACATTGGAAAGAATTAACAAAAAAACAGAGCAAACTAGAATGCTATTTGGCCCTACACAGAGAGTACACAGCGGCAGAATACCTGACCACTGTGACTGACCCAAAATTAAGGAAAGCTTTGACTATGTACAGACTCAGTGAGCATAGCCTTGCTATTGAGAAAGGCCGCCGTAGGCAGACATGGCTCTCAAGAGAAGACAGGCTATGTGCTCACTGCCCACAAAATGAGGTGGAAACTGAGCTGCACTTCCTAAACTCCTGCCCAATGTATGACCATATTAGAGAGACATATTTCCCTCAGATTACACAGATCCACAAAGAATTCGAAAACAAATCCAAATTTGAAAAACTCCCATATCTACTGGGTGAAATTCCACAGTGTGCCATCACATCAGCAAGATTTGTGACCTGTTGCCACGAGAAAAGGGCAACCAGTGAAGAACAAACACCATTGTAAATACAACCCATATTTATGCTTATTTATTTTATCTTGTGTCCTTTAACCATTTGTACATTGCTAAAACACTGTATATATATATAATATGACATTTGTAATGTCTTTACTGTTTTGAAACCTCTGTATGTGTAATGTTTACTGTTAATATTTGTTGTTTTTCACTTTATATATTCACTTTGTATGTTGTCTACCTCACTTGCTTTGGCAATGTTAACACATGTTTCCCATGCCAATAAAGCCCTTGAATTGAATTGAATTGAATTGAGAGAGAAGACAGAGAGAAGAGAGAGAGAGAGAGAGAGAGAAGAGAGAGTAGAGAGAGAGAGAGAAGAGAGAGAGAGGAAAAGGGAATGGGGGGTAGAAAGAAGAGGAGTAGAAGAAGGGGCTGTGAGGGGAGATGGACCTATGAGATTAGCCCGATGTCATTAGCAACGGAGGTCTGTCGATCACTGAGAGAGGAGAGGACAGGACTTCTGTACACACACACACCCCAGACACTATCTGTAATTGAGGTCTATAGATCAAAGTGAAAGATGATGACACCACTTTCAACTTTACTCTGTCAATCTGCTAGTTAGCCCTCAGTACAGCAGATTTACACTGTCCAGAAATAGAGAGAGAAAGAGAGACAGAGAAAGAATTCACAAAAACTGAGCAAACTAGAATGATGTTTGGGCCTAAAAAGAGTGTACACAGTGGCAGAATATTTGACCACTGTGACTGACCCAAACTTAAGGAAAGCTTTGACTATGTACGGACTCAGTGAGCATAGCCTTGCTATTGAGAAAGGCCGTCGTAGGCAGACCTGGCTCTCAAGAGAAGACAGGCAATGTGCACACTACCCACAAAATGAGGTGGAAACTGAGCTGCACTTCCTAACCTCCTGCCAAATGTATGATGACCATATTAGAGACACATATTTCCCTCAGATTACACAAATCCACAAAAGAAACTCAATTTTGATAAACTCCCATATCTACTGGGTGAAATACCACAGTGTGCCGTCACAGCAGCAAGATTTGTGACCTGTTGCCACAAGAAACACCATTGTAAATACAACCCATATTTATGTTTATTTATTTTCCCTTTTGTACTTTAATAATTTGCACATCGTTACAACACTGTATATATACTGTACGTAATATGACATTTGAAATGTCTTTATTCTTAAAGCCCCTTTATTTAATTGAGAGAGAGAGAGAGAGAGAGAGAGAGAGAGAGAGAGAGACAGAGAGTGGCGAGAGAGAGAGACAGAGAGTGGAGAGAGAGAGAGAGAGAGAGAGAGAGAGAGAAATGAAGGGCTAAGGAGAGAGAGGGAGAGAGAGAGAGAGAGAGAGAGAGAAATGAAGGGCTAAGGAGAGAGTTAGACAGAGAGATAGAGACAGAGAGAGAGAGAGAGAGAAATGAAGGGCTAAGGAGAGATAGAGAGAATGGAGGGCCAAGAGAGAGAGAAATGAAGGGCTAAGGAGAGAGAGAAATGGAGGGCTAAGAGAGAGAGAGAGAAATGAAGGGCTAAGGAGAGATAGAGAGACAGAGAGAGAGAGAGAGATAGAGAGAGAGAAATTAAGGGCTAAGGAGAGAGAGAAATGGAGGGCTAAGGAGAGAGAGAGAGAAATGAAGGGCTAAGGAGAGAGAGAGAGAGAGAGAGAGAGAGAGAGAGAGAGAGAGAGAGAGGCTAAGGAGAGAGAGCGAGAGAGAGAGAGAGAAATGGAGGGCTAAGGAGAGAGGTGGAAAAATACAGATGGAGCGGAAGAGAGAAAGGTGGTAAAATATTGAAGGAGAAGGACAGAGAGATTGAGGGAAAGGGAGAGAGGGGTGTGGGTGTGAGACCAATAGAATGAGAGGGGTAGAGTTATGGAGACGAGGGAGGGAGTTGTATGAAGCAGGCTGTGTGTTAAGGGTGTGTGTATTGATGAAGAGTAATCACCAGTCACTGTAAATGTGTTTAGCTGTGTGTGCTCCTGTATCGATCCCCAGGGAAACCTGGAACAAGACAGGAGGTTCCACCTCACTAGCCACACATTGGCCTTTCTGTGCCCTAACAACTGAGTAACCACTGAGGCTGTGTGTGTGTGTGTGTGTGTGTGTGTGTGTGTGTGTGTGTGTGTGTGTGTGTGTGTGTGTGTGTGTGTGTGTGTGTGTGTGTGTGTGTGTGTGTGTGTGTGTGTGTGTGTGTGTGTGTGTGTGTGTGTGTGTGTGTGTGTGTGTGTGTGTGTCTTCCTGCATCATAGCACATCAGCGTGCATCTCTTCTAGCATATTATAGTCAGGGGGCAGAGAACTGTGTGATAGCAAATAATGCACCTGTCACAGCCTGTTGTGCTGCTCAGTGTGTGAGCTGTCACATTACACACACACACACACACACACACACACACACACACACACACACACAAAAGCAGAGAGTTATCCTTGAAGCACAACTTTGTTCCATGGGGAAGGCTTTCTATTTTGTCTCAGAGTACTTGCTTGTGTGTGTGTGTGTGTGTTAGAATGTGGGTTTGTGCATGTGGACGTGTGTTTCTGTGAGTGTGTCAGATTGTTGTGTTTCCAGAGGTTTAGGCACGACATTTTAAGTTAGTGTTCCTCTCCCTCAGGAGCAATCAGTCTAATGCACAGTGTTTGGCTACTGAGAGACAGAGAGAATGTGAATGTGTGTGTGTGTGTGTGTGTGCGTGGTGTGTGTGTGTGGTGTGTGTGTGTGTGTGTGTGTGTGTGTGTGTGTGTGTGTGTGCTGAGAGAGAGGCTTACTCGTCTGTGTCTTGGGGGTAATCAGAGGTTTGTCAAGATTTTACGCTAGACCCTCTGCCCTGCGTGTGCATGTGCGTGTGTGTTTGTTTGTTGGTGTCTGTGTGTTTATGTGTGTGTCTGTCTGTCTGTCTGTCTGTGTGTGTGTGTGTGTGTGTGTGTGTGTGTGGGTGTGACAAGCTTCGACTCTTGTAAGGAGCTTTGTGGAGGAGATGAGAGTTAATCTGACAGTGGATTATCTGTAACCGTAGAAACAGCCTTAAAGAATGTTTGGCTACTGATAGAGAGAGTGTGTGTGTGAATGTGTGTGAGTGTGTGTTTGTGTGTGTGAATGTTTGTGTGTGT